>NC_056730.1:246038109-246208109 GCF_019279795.1 Protopterus annectens | reverse complement strand
ACTAATTTGTGGTCAGATCTCACCAGGGAGGACCTCACACTGGAGGACGTACAGAGGTCGCCCATACTGGTAAGCACCTAATCTAGTATGTTGTCTCCCCTTGTATGGATGTCAACCCACTGGTCCAGGGCACTGTAGTTAAAGAAGTCGACTAACCTCTGGGCAAATGAGTTTGAGCATGAGTAAACTACCCAGTTGGTGAGTAGTTAAAGTCAACCAAAACCATCATGTTCTGATTTGTTTTGATTGACTCAAGTACATCCATTTAAGCACAGTGTGTGTCCTGATTCATGGAGCTTATCCTGTAGTTGGCAATGGCTTGATTAGGTGCCCTACAAGAAGTCAATAGCACATGCAGTTTCTCCAGGGAATCTTACTAGCTAACCAATCTGAATGTGTATCTATCCTTAATTAGTATGGATACATCACCTCCATTACTTTGCACACTTTAAGTTTGAGTTCTAAACGTGTGGAAGAAGGTATAGCCTGGTATGGCTATGGTGCTGTTCACAGCCTTGATCCAGGTGTCTCTGACTGCACAAATGTCTGGATCTTCCAATGTGGGGACAGCTACCACTGAATGGAGTTTAGTGGTGACATTCCTAACATTTAGCAGCATAACCATGATGTTTGTAGATTAAGTTTTCTCACTGGAAACTATTTCCTTGTGACACTGCCTAAAAAGCAATTTATGGGGTACTAACAGCCTTTTTCAGTTGCTAAAATCTCATGGGTGACAGATGAACACCATCTCTGGCTAAGCATTGAGGTCTGTTGAGCAGGTAATCCCAGGTTGAAATATAGTGAATCCCCTTATGCTGATACCACACACTACGGCAGTTATTGACAACAATAATTTTCTGTTTGTATGGAGGCATCATCCTAGGTGAGGGGAAAATGCAGATGAAGGGGAAGGGCATACCTGCCTGAGACACGAATCTGTCAGCCGAGTCATGTCTCTGCATACAGTCCAGAGCAGTATGTCTCAAATTGTACACACAAATAGGAATTATGATGTAGTCATAACAGGGGTCTATATCAGAAAAAGAAAAATCCATTCATCGAATACGCAATGATCGAAATGTCACAGAAATCAAAAATGGCATTGTGAGGTCTCAGTATAGTGAGGATTAGAGTATTTGCCCTTTCCTCACTATAGTGCGATCTCAAAGTTAGAATATATATTTAGCAGGAGGGTGTGGGGGCGCAGCCCGCACAATACCGATTTCGATTTCCACGATGTTTCGATCATTACGCATTCGATGAACGGATTTTTCATTCATCTGATATAGACTCGTCATAACAGTACCTGATGTTGACAGACTTGTGTGCATATGTGATATGGCATATCCTGGCACCTCACAGAAGGCTGATCATGACCTTTCCCTTATGTAGCCTGGCAAGAGGCACATCAGTGTGTCTCATGATGTAATCATCTATGAGCAATATGTTTGATTTTGTGTTTTGCCTTAGGTATTTCACCGGTGAGACAGTGGTGCATAAACTATTCTGTGCACTGTGTTCTGCAGAGGTATGATTATGTGTAATGAGCTTCTGTTTGGGTTTCTGAGGTGTCTGGTGTTTACTTATGTGTCTGGTAAAGACCTTTGCACATGTAAGTATGTGTGATGTGGGTTTGGGTAGGTTAGGATGTACTCCTTCAAGGCATTTACTTCTCTGCAGTCACGGCCACTGTCATTGGTCTCTGAATGACTAAATTTGCAGATGATTGCAAATTAGGAGCTATTATCAAATCCCACACTGACTTAGCAGTTATCCAGGATGGGCTGACACAGACATTCAGCTGTTGTCAGAGCCATGGACTAAAAGTAAATGCCAAGGAATGCACAGTACTATCCCTTGGGAAGTCATCCACCCCTGATAACTAATGATTTGACCACACACCTCCAACAGATGACCCAGTAGTCAGGGACTAACTGACACATACTGTAGATAGTGATACAGGTTGGTAATATTTGAGGATGCATTCTGTGTTACACAAACTATAAACAAAGGTATGGCATGTAAATCCACGACAGTCATTGTTCCACTGTATTTGACATTCATCACATCTATCATTGAGTGCAATGCCATCTTTGGTATGTAACTAACCAAGCATATCTGACAAATGTCACATCTGCAGAGGTTCCACATTAAGTTGATACACAGTGTACATAACATGTCCTATGCAGACTGCTTCAAGCCTGTAACTATGTATTCTGTCTCCGACATGCTTTGCAGAGGAGGTGTATGCCTGCCATGCAGGGAGGTGTCATACCCCACTGTGTACCTCCTGCATATCCAAGATAGGACTAGCATGAGAATTACCTCACCTACACACCTGCACCTTGACTGTGGTATAAACAGGACATGCCTGACAGACAGCTATGTAGCTCAGACACTGCATCCAATATGTAACAGCTTCCCAATCCATGTGAAGCACAGTTCTGCCATAATGCAAATCATGTGCAAGTTACATGACAGTATGGGAACATGACATTATAACTATTTTAGGAAAAATGTCTATAATAGACACAGGGAAACTGGATGGTTCACATTGCATGCCCCGGTTTGACCATGTGTCAGCTCCCAAATCCCTGCTTACACTTATCAAGGGTATCAGACCTTGTCAGAGTTTAGGGTTGCATGGCTAAGATGAAATGCACCCTTGTTATTGTTAGCCTATTATACACATATGAACCATGGAGCCATACAACTATACTGTTTTACCTTTCAGATGACATTTTTCTTTTGTGCTGCCATTCCATCCTGCGCTCTGACTTTGATGGGTTTATTGTATATGTGAACCCATAGGTGTGTCCTACACAATCCTGAAAGTGAAACATAAACCGTGCCTTGAGACAGCTTTCATTGTGTGACTACACAGCCATTACAACAGCATCCAGTGTAACACACAACATTATGTGGTTTACACATCACAAATGGCAACATTTAAACTGTGTGACTTACTAGTATAAGTAGCATGTGAAAGGCAACAATGGATGAAACATATACATATTAATTTAGACAGTCACCCTGTGCATCATACATGTAGCTTCATTTTCCTGCATTGTTGACAATGAAGACAGGGATTTGACACAGGTATCATCATTTACACAGGGTGTTGTATGGGGGTGTATGAGGCCCAGGCTGACCCAAAAGGTTGGCAAGTGTGTGTGTGTGAGGCAGAATGGGAAGCAGGCAATACGGACAATGTTTATGTAGCATGTATGTCTGTAAGTGACCTGAGTATGATAGTGGTGTGCAAGTGTCTGCGTGAACACAGACAAACTCAGTGCTAGCACTACTTGAATGGATGTTGGACAACTTGGAGCCATTCACGGCAGAGCTGACAGTTCTTCACCTCTGCCCCCAAACATGAGAAGTGGCTCTGCTAGGAGTTGCACTGGCACATCCATGCCCAAAGTCAGATGCCAAGCTACTTTCTGAGGGTAACTGCTGTCTGCTGGGACTGTGTCCTCCACAGGACCACCCAGAACCATAAGCCCATGGTCTGTCACTTCTTGGTGTGGACAGCATACTGCCCTCTGGAACACTGCCAGTATGGGAGCGTGATTATGCATGGCCATGTGGACTCTCAGCAGCTGCAGTTGCTGGCCTACATCCATGACTCTGACGTTCAACTCCAACCAGCTGTTCCATCACATAAAATGTGTGTTCCAAGGCAGATAGCGTGCAGTCTGTCTCAGATCAATGTCTTCCACTGCACTAGTCAAACAATCCAGGGTATCAACAACACAGTGGAGGCAGTTACAGATGTCAGACTGTGCTGCATCCATAACCCTGATCATTCATCTGGAGTTCCTTTCAGAATGTGCCTGTGCCTCCATGATGGCCCTACACTGATTGACATGTGATGAGACAACTGTAACAGGTTGTGGAGGGACAGCAGGCCCCCTACGAGGACCTCTATCAATCTAACTCTGTGGAACCTTGCCAACTGTTTGGCTATGGCCAGCGTTGACACTCACTGCAGTTACAGTAGCTACACTTCTATGTTCAATGTCTCCAACCTCTGACTGTCCAATGTCTGTGTCCTCAGTTGCCTGGGTATGCAGAGGCATATTGACTGTGTATGGTGATAATGAGTGTGGACAAGGGATATTAACCTCTGTGACAGATTCAGCACCTGTAAACCCCAGATGTGCTTCACTTTGGCCACCATCATCACCAGAGTCTGAAGAAACACAGACTTCAGGTTGTGAAGGGGACAACTACCAACATCCCAGGTCACCTGTGATATAAAAGGGAAAGCATCACATTAATACCTGAACTACTATGCTCTGCAGTACTATGTTGTACTATATGTTGAGCTGTATACACTGCTGTCACTATTACAGACTTGTATGACAAACAATCTGAGATAGTAGGAACTAAGGTCATTAATTTCTAACCCACATTTGTAAATATTTCAGAATAACAGCTCTTTAAACTGGACTGTCATGAGCAATACATAAATTATGTACACTGCTGACATTTTGCAGAACTCTGACCAGTTTACAAGTATGGCCATTTGATAAGTCCTGTCAATACTGGGAAATCAATCACTGTGGTCACACCTACAAGGCCTAGGTATCACCACAGTGTGTACAGTCTGAACATATCTCCACATTTTTCAATCATGCAGACAGCACATGTATCCAAACAGCAGGCATGGGATGACACTTTAGCTAATAGCTTGAAGTAAATCTACATCTCTGACAAACATGTTTTGTGCTTACCAGTGGCAGAGGCTCAGCATCTTCCTATTCCTGATGGTTCTGAAAAGCAATTGAGGGAGAGGTAATGTAAACACCACTACATGTTACAGTATAACACTGGTAGTATATCCAAATATCTCCCAGTGACATAAGCTGCTATGATAACATGTATGTGGGTCATAATCTCTGCATGAAAACTCATTCCCTCCAGTAGAGCTCTTTTGAGTGTGTACCTTTAACTCCTAGTGGGCATGGCTGCAGCATTTAAAAATTGAAGTTATCACCTTACATTTTTAACAAATACCCATTGACAGAGATCATATATAAATACAATTGTGTTTGCTATCATGTATGCTTCAAGATAAAATTTTCCAATACCTTGTATGTAACATGGTTTTGGAATTATTAATGCAAATATTAACAGGCAATATTTGACACCTAGAGGAGCAGTAGGGTGTAACTGCAGAAACGCCTGGAGATGTCACTCAGCTGTAACTGCAGGTAACCTACTTCCCCCCACCCCATAAAACACCTGACATGCATGTAAACTATGTACACCCTGACATGCTAAATATTACAGTATTCTGATGCTGATCCAACTAAACATACCTGGGTGCTCCTCTTTAGTGGAAATGATGACACCCACATCCACAACATATAGTATGATTGAAGCCTGGGAGCTGTCCTGTGTTGCAAGGTACACCAGGAATTCCTCAGTGGCTGGCAGAGGTTGTTCCACTGCAGGCCCACCACCAGTGACCTGACAATCCCTGGTCATGTCCACCACCCTTCTGTGTGCCAACTAGATCATGTCTATGGCACAGTGCTGCACCTGCTCATATGTGCAATTCTGATGCTCAACAGTGTATATGTTATGGACCAATTCATCCCACAAGGCTTATTGCTCCTGCCTATTTGCTCTCCCTCTGGACAGCAGGACTTGGTAGTGTTGTCATAATGACTTAACTATGAGGTCATTTTCCACCTCAGTGAAAGGTGGGCGACATCTGACATGCATGTTATCATCTGAAATACAAAATAATGAGAACATATTTCAGGATTACATACGTGGGTGTACAGTATGTACAGATATAGCAATTAACAAAGGCTATCAGTATTTCCCACTTGATTACACATCTCATATGCAACAGTGTGGCAATCAAGCAAAGGGAGTGCAGGCAACCAGGATAGTGGCAATAGTGACCTACAGCTGCTTGTGCCATGACAGATACTCACATATAATCAGATACCCAACACAGGAGTCCATTTGTAGTGTGGCCTACAACAGGAAAGCGCCCCCACCCCATGACATATGTCTGTAGTTCAATGCCAAAAGATAGATGTGCAGTATTACAACTGCCAACAAAGGAAGTATCGAGGAGACCTGTGACTCTAGTTAACAGACAGCATTAAACCCTTGCTGTAGTCTACATCCTCTGTAGGTGTTACACAGCTGCAGATCAATGGCATATCACTGGTACAGTTCTAAGAAAGGCTTAGTGATTTAAACCCCATTTCTCCTAAATATATTAAAACACATGCATCATGTTTAAAAGAAAATAGTTGCATACCTAATGGAGTCCAATACTCCTCTTTTGAAAGATACAGATATATACATGTTGTGCCGAGTTCACCATAGAAAGCAACTCTCATACACAATGGTTTCTCTGGCTAGGAGTTTGCCTTTTTAAGATGGTTCTCATTAACAGGTGATTGCCTCTGAACCAATCTGTGGTTGAGTAATGCTAATTGAAGCATACACAGGTGATTTGCACTGTAATCAGACAATCCCATGCAACTATTGAAGAAGATACAAAGCCTCAATGTAGAATCCATCCCCTTTCTGATGTGATGGGATGGAAATGTTGGAATAGAGATACTACGTCAGCTCATACCACTCAACCTGGAAACATCAAAAATCTGGATAAATGCCCATGAAAAATAGGTACAAATCTGTATGCTGATTAACATAAAATTTGCATACATAATTATGTATCCCCGCCCACTCCAATGGAATTGTGTGATACCAACTTTCAAAGACAAACTGAAGAACAGACAACCAAATACGAACCCAGAGTCCCCCTGCAGCCATTCCAATGTCCTATTACTTGGCTATTTCAACCCATTTACTATAAAAACTATAATGTGCACACTGTATTATTTCTACAATGATTATTTAGATTTCATTTAAAACTTTTATTTTACATTTTATAGTACAAGCACTAATAGACATCTACTAAACAAAGCAATGCAGTATCACAATGAAAATAGGCTCAGCATTAAAACTTCCCTGCACTTGAATCTCACATTCATTGAAACATCACTGAAACCCACTTTTAAAGAAAATGCGTCTGGCCAGTGGCGGATACAGATTACCTTTGGGCTGTTTTCAAATCATAGGCTCCTTGCACACAAAACATACATGTGTTATTTGATACACCTTCCTGACTGTATTAAATTATATTCCTTATATAATACAGCACACTTCTTAGAGCATGTTTTAAATTTGTTGTTTTGAACATTTTTCCAGTAAGCAATGAAACAAAATGCATGAATCAATAATGACAAAACTGCCCATTTCAGAACATTTCCATCATAAAAGTCTACTCAAACGTCTACAGTCCATCAGTATCAGTACATATGCACAATCTCTGCAGAAGTAAAATTCATCTAAATAATTCATCATTAAAGAGATCTGTAACTAATGAAGAGGTTGCTGCTAGCAAACAACTTTATATTTCATTGTTTCATCTACAAGTGAAGTGCCTGTTGCCATTGGAGAATAAATTGCCCATGTTACATTAAAATAGTGATAAGCTAGTAATATTTCAATAAGGAATGGATGGGAAACTGATAACAGGTTCATAGTTACTAGGTATTTTTGCCAAAGGAGGACATTCTCAATACTGCAGCATCCACCCCCATTAAAAGTACAACACAGTACAGTATCAGCAATCCGTCTACATACTGTGGGAGTAGAAACCACAGACTTTTGCAGCAAAAGCAAGTATACTACCTGCTGTGATACTAACAAAAGGTTCATAGGTTCACAGTAGGTACTAGACTATTGGCCCTATGGCCTATATAAGCCTAGCCAAAAAGGTACCCTGGCTTTCGCTATCCAAGAAAATTATTTTCCTGTTCTCCTGTTGAGCAGAGTCACAGAGGTGATCCCTGGGGTGAATTTCCTATTTCCCATCCGATCATCAAGATTTTTCTTGAAGAGTGCTAATGAGGAGCTTTGTTTGATATAGACAGGTAGTTTTTTCCAGAGTATGGGAAGTCTCTGGGACAGGAATCTATCCCTCCAGCATGTTCTGTTTATTTTGGAGAAAAGGTTTAGGTCCCTAGAGCATGTAGCTTGGAGGGATTGGGATTTATTTAAGTGGAGAATGTTCAACAGCTCTAAGTTTGACATAGCTTTGTATGTTAGGCAGAACTTGCCTCTGAATAGGCGATATGCGACGGAGTAAAGCTGGAGTTTTTTGGGACGGTCTGCATAGGGCATCTGCTTGAGGCCAGTAATCCTCTTTGCGAGGTATTTCTACAGCCTTTCCAGTTGTTGCAGATGTCTTGTGAGGTACATACCAAAAGGGGTCTAATGAGTGACAAGTAGAGGGGAACAATGACCTCTTTTTTCCTGGATGAGAAACCTTTTGTGATGAGGTGTGCCACATAGAAGGATTTCCTGACTACTGTGGCGATGTGATTATCAAAGGTGAGACTACTGTCCACCTGTGTCCCAAGATCTCTTATCACACTTTCAGTGTTAAGTAGACTACCACCTACGTGGTAGCTCATAGGTACAGAGTTTTTACCAAAGTGGATGATAATGCACTTTTTGTTATTGAGCTTGAGGCCATGGCTTTGACACCAGGCATCTGTCTCAGTGAAGCCCTTTTTTAGGATGTCCACATAGTTAGGAGTTTTGATTATGGCTCCTAGTTTGCAGTTATCTGCGAACTTCATTAGCCAAAGACCTTCTGTGTTAGCCTGTACTTCAGTAAAGTAGATACCAAACAGGAGAGGATCCAGGACTGAACCCTGTGGTACTCCACTTGTCACTGGTCTGAAGTCAGATTTGGAGTCTGCTACTTTCACAGTGTGGATTCTGTCAGTGAGCCAGTTGGCAACCCATCTTGTGACATAAGGATTTATACCTAGTTTAGTGAGTTTATCTATAATTCCAGAGTGGGGGATGGTGTCAAAATCCTTGACAAGATCTAGATAGGCTGTGTGAACCACCTTACCCTCGTCTACCACTTTGGTGACTGCTTCAAAGATGTCTATCAGGTTTAGGAGACATGATCTGCCTTTTACAAACCTGAACTGGGTGAGGTCCAGAGTTTTGAGATTACCAATGTTTTTGTTTATAAGTTCCATGGTGATACATTCTATGGCCTTGCAGAACAGACTCGTTAGGCTAATGGGGCGGTAGTTCCTGGGGTCAGTGGTGGCTTCCCCTTTGTGGAGTGGGATAACCATCACTGTGCACCATTCAGTCAGCACAAAGCCTGTGGTGAGGCTATGATTGAACATTGTGCTTAGGTGGGTGGGGTGCCAGTTCATTCTGTAGTTTATGTAGAACGCAGCCTGGGATGTTGTCAGGTCCCATGGATGCTGTGTTCTTGGCTTTGGAGAGTGTGTTTTTTACCTCTGCAGCCATGATTACAAGAACTTTGCATTCTTCCAATATTTTCTTCCAGTATAGAGATGGACACTTTAGGGGGTCAGAGGGGGGTAAAGTTAGCACTAAACCTATCTGCCAGGATGTTGGCAATATCAGTTGGTTCTGTATATTTAGTCCCATTGTGCTGTAACTCAGAGCAGATCTGAGTGTTGCCATTGAGATTCTTGACATATATAGAATGTTTTGTGGTTGTCTTTAGAATCAGTGGCAATTTTGTTTTTGTAATTAGCTTTGGAGGATTTTATGAGGGATCTCAGCTTCTTACTATGGCTGACCAGGCAGTTCCTCCAATTACAGGATTTTCCTCTTTTTTGCAACAGTTTCTTTCTTCTGTTGTAGAGTTTGTTTATGGCAGGGGACCACCAGATTGGCTTCCTTTTTTGGAGGATAGCATCTTGGTTCTGTTAAGGATATCACAAGCCATGCTCTTGTGTAAGTGCTTATAAAGTGCATTTGTGTAGGATTCAGCATTTGTACCTCTATTTTCCATCTGCATGAGTGTCATGAAGTTTTCCACTTCTGTCTTAAGAAGCGTGAAGTTGGCTTTGGAGAAATTTTTTATGGTAGTTTCCTTAATGGGGGGGGGTGGAGGTAGGATGTGGATGTCAGGGTGATTATCTTGTGGATAGATCTGAACAATGAGGAATTGACCTCTGGTGTGGAACACTGGTTGGCCATGTTAGTAATGACCAGGTCTAGGATATTGCTGCCCCTGGTAGGGGTGTGGATAAGTTGATCTAAGGCATTGGAATTTATGAATTCCAGAAAACATTGAGCAAAAGAGTTGGTATATGAGTAGTTTTCCCAGTTAATGGTGGGGTAGTTGAAATCACCCTTTATTAGGGTGTTGGGTTGTACCCTAATATTTTCCAGTGTATCAAGAAACAAGGAATGGGAATCCTGGGGTATGTTGGGAGATCTGTAGCAAATTACAATTTGGATTGTGGTCTTGCCCAGAGTTAGTTGCACTTGGATTATCTCGGATGCATTATGCTGAGCAACTACCCTGGAGATGTGTATATCCTTAATAAATATGGAGACGCCTATGCCTTTAGTGTTTCAGTCCAGGTTTGGTGGTTGAAAGGTGTGGCATGAATTATAGCCTGGTAATGGAGCGGTGCTCTCTGGAGCCTTGAACCAGGTCTCTGTCACTGCACAGATGTCAATGTTCTTCATTTTAAGGAGTGCCTCGAGTGAATGCATTTTGAGGTTTAGACTTTTAGCATCTCAGGCCATTCACACCAACATGGACAATGACAGAGTCATATTTGTACTTGTTGTGGAGTGACCTGAGTACGTGCATTATGTGGCAGTACCTGGCACCCGGCAGGCAGCTGACAGTAACTTTCTCCTTGTTTAGACTGATGAGTGGAGCATCCGTATGCCTGACTATCGAGTCATCTATGACTAGAGTGTTGGGTATGTTGTTATGCCTTATAGGCTGTGGTTGAGTGGCACATTGAGTTTGTGGGCTATGTGTCATTTGGGTTGTGTTGGGAGTGGAGGTTGCTTGCATTACTGCTTTGGAGTCTCTTTTGCTTGAGTAGATTTTTACTGAGAGCCTCCGTGAATGTAGGTGTGTGTTTTTTGTTGCTATGTGTATGTTTTAGTCATGTAGGTTTTGAGGGACTTTGTGATGAGTGTGGTGTGGTGCCAGTGTTCACCTTCTCCTCTTGACTCTCTAGTCCAGTCTTGGGTAAATAGAGCTTTGCTTCCAGTTTGGCTATATAAGTGCATCTCTCAAAGGTTGTAGCACTGGATGGTAGGAGGAGAGGGTTGTCTGTGTACATGAAGCAATTACTGCATTGCCCCAAGATGCCCAGATTCATCAGGTAGACAGGAGAAAACACCAGGAGCTGACCCTTAGACATGCCTGGATAGGTGCTTATTTATTAAGTACTAAAAACTGTTTTATTCTAGGCAAGTAGATTTTGCATAAGCAGCACTAAATTTCTCCTTCTCCTGAAGAACTGTGCAGCACAAGACATCAGGAAAAAGCCAAAAATGATTGTTGAGGGGGACAAAGGCCTAAAACCAGGGACACATTTTAAACATTGCTTGTATAATCTTAGAAAGTTGCTAGAGTAAAAGGTTGTGTTACCATGTGTTTCCAGAAAGATAGAAAGACTGAAACTTAAATGGCTATAATTATTTAGTGAATTCAGTTCTCGCTGATTTTCCAGAAAACCAGAAATTTTATTTTAATTTAACAGTTGTTTACCAGGAAAGCCCAACATGGAACAAAGCCAATTTTTAGTAGATGCCCAGGGAGAAACACACCAGACACATGTCTTTGTATCATGGGAGGAAACCAGAGCACCCAGAGGAAATTCATTCAAATGCAGGGAAGACATGTAGACTCCACACAGAAGGCACTTTAGCTGAGAATCAAACCAGAGAACATCTTGCTGTGAGGACAACACTACAGCTGCACCATCCAAATTTTAAGAGGAACAGACCAAAAGTATGAGACAAACATTCCAGACATTCTGTGAAAATGTGAACAGTTGAGAGCTATAACTCCTTCAGTCAGAAGTGGTGGTGTGGGCAGAGAATGCAGGCTCTTGCTCCCTGTACCTAATGTACAGGGTTTGAGCCTGAGTAACCATAACCACCAGGTACACAAACACACACACACACACACACACACACACACACACACACACACACACGTGCACGCGCACACCTTAAAGATCAAATGGGACACACCTAATCTACATAAATAACACAGTTGCTTAAATGGAGCTTAACTTGGTCTGCTTAAATACACATATGGTAAATACACACACCTTAAAAATTAAACGGCACACAGAGATGGAGCATAACTGCCTTAAGGATCAAACAGCACACAGAAATGGAGCTTAACTGCTTAAAGATCAGATGGAACACAGAAATGGAGCTTAACTGCCTTAAAGATCAAACGGCACACAGAAATGGAGCATAACTGCCTTAAAGGTCAAACAGCACACAGAAATGGAGCATAACTGCCTTAAAGATCAAATGGCTCACACAGACACCATCTCTATAAATAATATACTTGCATAAATGCAGCTTAACTGGGTCTGCTTAAATACACACACACCTTAAAAATCAAATGGCACAAAGAAATGGGGCTTAACTGCCTTAAAGTTCAAACTGCACACAGAAATGGAGCTTAACTGCCTTAAAGATCAAAAAGCACACACTTAATCTATATAAATAATACACTTGCTTAAATGGAGCTTAACTGGGTCTGCTTAAATACACATACAGTAAGCTGCAAGAATAAATAGTTCTGCTGCTGGTCTGCTGAACTGTATAAAGTCTCTGGTCTGCTTAAAACAGATTTGCTGTTAAAATACACAATTGCCGTAAATAGAGATTCACTTGCTTAACTGCCTTAAAGATCAAATGGCACGGAGCTTCAGACTGGCAACAATCAAACCTTGGAGACTCACTTGCTAAACTGGCTTAACTGCCTTAATGCAGAGATCAAACGGACACATTAACAAACATCTGCTGCACTGATGAACACTTTGGTCTGCTTAAAATAGATAAGCTGGTTTCTGCCGTTAGCAGCTGCTAATAAAATAGACATACAATAAGCTGGGCCCATAAGCACAGTTAGTTTATTTGATAGCATACAATTCCATTTTTTATTAATTGGAGGCCCTCACCCGTGTTATGTAGTCAGGTGTTGGGCAATTGTTGCATGGCTACTATATTCCCTCCAATTTAACAACTCAAACAGTTACAGTCCAAATAACAGGAAGTTGATGTCTTTCACGCATGGTCCCTGTAGGCTGGTGATGCGTGGTGACATCAGCCATAAATTTAAAGTTGTACTACAAAAAATAAATAAATAAATAAGAACATTTTTAAAAATCAGCAATTACAGGGGCCACTCGGGAATTCATGGCACCCCATTATTTTGCCCTCAAAGCCAGTAAATACTGAGGAATTGCTGCTGCTGAAGGCAATAAGCATAGTGAGGGAAGCTGCAGAATGTGGAGGACAAAACACTTATGAGTAAAGGTGTGACCAGTGGCAGCCCTGGTGTACAACCAGAGCCGGATTGAGGGAACCCATCCCACTGGATATTGAGATATGTGTTAATGGTAAGTATGTTAGCCAAAGGTATAATTAACAGACTAAAAGGCACCATGTTTGTTGTGTCCTTGAACAAAGTCGGGGGAACATTTACCATTGTGTCAACCATTTGGACAACTGTCAAACCATTTGTTATGTTATGGTAGTCATCTGGAATGTGTGTGCTGGCAATTCTTGTTGCTAGCATTACCTCCATATGTGTATGTTAGTTGTGCAGCTGTGCTTATCTGTATTATCAGTAGCAAGTTATTGTGTGCTGCAGTCTGATATTACTGGACCTCTTTTGTATTACATAACTTAAAATACTCTGTGAATGCATAGTAATGCATGATGTGACACTCTATGCACTTTCTAGTGTTGCAGTAGGAACATGTCAGTTGTGTTCTTATCTGCAGGCCTTTGACTTCCATCATTGAATAGCAGACATTCCATCTAAAATGCTTTGGGTAGATAAGTACTTCATGACATAGTCATTCATTTCATAATTCACAATGGTGGCGTACACATACATTCATTTTAAATGCTACACACCACTGGATTTGAACCCAGGACCATGTGTACCAAAAATTAATGTTTCTTAAAATACTGTGCTACTGAGTGACTGTTACAGCAGATGCATTTTTCAGCATATAATTGTACACATACAGGCTGTTACATAGCTCATTTATAGCAATTATTACATGCATGGCTTTATAGGGATGTATTTCTCCACCAGTGTCCCAGCTAGCACACCTATTTTGCTATTAATGTTTTAGCAAGTGTATTTTTAAATGTTGCAGATAAAAGTGCACAGTTACCTGCTGTTAGAGACCTCACTTACATCCATTATTCTGTGTTTGGCTTTTTAGTGATGCATTCCTGTACCAGACTCCAAGTTACACTGCCATTTTTTCCATTACTCTTTGAGCAGATTTGCATGTCACAGCACAATGCGCAGCCCTGCTTAAACATGCTTAATGATGGTAACTTGGCAATTGGTATGTTTTGGTTAAACCACCTGTGTTAATTAATAGGTGTGTGGCTTGGCAGATTGATCCACCACTCTGCAAGTGCAATGGTCCTGGCTTCAAAATATGGGGCAGGTATACATTTTGAATGTGATTATTATCATTTCACGCACATATATCAAGATAGTACCATTTAGCTGGGCTTAGTGATGCTGTGTCTCATGCAGCATCATGCAAAGAATTTTTAAAGAAATTAAAAATGGGGAGATAGGACAGTGGTGAAATGGGGTGCAAGCAGGGAGAAAACATAGTAAAAGGCAGGTAGGTATGTGCAGGATGGGCGTAAGAAAGAACCATAGCTATCCATTTCTTGTACAGCAGCAACTGTGAACTTTAACAGATTTTTTTTTAGATGAATATGGACTGTTACCCCCAGAAAGAGGGATGAGGACAACATAATTGCATTGTCAAGCCAATTGGACCAAATTAAGTGTGTCCTGTGAACGTAATATGCAAAATGGAGAGCTATGTATGAGATGGTATTTTTTTTGGGACAGGTGTCTGTTTTTTTTTTTGTTTGTTTTTTTTTAAGGTGGGAGTGGAATGTTGGGGACGGGACATAGGTACTTGTGGGGAAGGTAAGTTGAGAAGGTGCAGAAGCTTTTGCAGACAGACAAGACTGACAAGACATCAGAGAGGATGGGTGTGTGACACAGGAGGGAGGTAAACGCATTGGTTGGGGAGAGTGCTGTGGAATCCCAGTCCCACAGATGTCAGACATGGTAGCAATGTGACTCAAGTCCTTATCCACTGGACTATGAGCACTGTATCTTTACTGCTCCTATGGAGGCAGAGGATGATGCTGGTACCTGGGGTGATGCTACCCCACCAGGATGTACAGCATGCTGTCCATCCAGCGTAGGCATAAACTGAGAGTTAGGCACAGCAACCCACACACCATGTCAAGCAATTCCTCATGGGTGACATAATCACCCCTCCAGTTCCACTAACAGAGGGGGTAACACCCCAGTCTGTGGGGCAGAACTACTCAATGGCACAGGTCATGCAGGGGCAGCAGAGGGGGCACCACCAGGCTGCAGTCAAGATGTGCTGGGCCCTGGTGCCATGGGTGGGGGAGCCAAGGTAGGTTGATCCCCTGGAAGCAGCCTACCATGTTGCTCTATAGTAAATTAAACATAAACATAAGGTAAAAATAAACTTAACCAAACAAATGTTAGTATTAATATAATAGAAAAAAATTATTAAGCAAAAGAAATATAAATGAATATAATGAGGAACACAACATAAATAACAAAAATGAAAGTATTTTAACAGCAATGCAATATGAAATTATATACATAAGGCCAACATAAGTGGTAGTTACAAATAATATATTAATATCAAATCATAATAATAAATATAAATTAATAAATTAAAGAAGAGAAGGGGTGAGGTGAGAGAGAAAAAATAAATCATTAGTAATTTTGAGGGTAATATTCCTACACAGACTAGTACTACTACATACTTCTACATATCTAAGATTTTAGTTGTGAGTACAGTGACTGCAAATGTTGTATAGGTGATGTTGCACATACATAGCTCTCAGCCTATTATCATGGGACATTATGGGCCAAGCCCTACCAAATGGTGGTACAAAGGCACAACTACAGAGTACATTGTTACACAGTGTGGTCATATATTAGCAGCAAGATGTTCTGCTAAGGGATTTGCCAATAAATTGCATTCCAAGTAATGTCATGTATCTGCTAATCAAGGATCAGGCTTATGGAGCAGTAGTGATTACATTCCACAAAATTCATGACAGTTTAGAGGTATGTTCATGCACACTAATTACACTAGACAGCTGGTAATTTCTCAGTTGGCTGCCATAGGATTAGTACCCAACCCACAAGCAGTGACTACAGCAATAATGTGTGCTTTATTTGAACATGATGAATTCTCAAAACACTATCTCCTGTAAGACTTTTATTGCAACATTTTGTGTGAAATCATACATGTACACATATGCATAACTTACTTTACCATTTCATGTAGGCAGTGACACATTAATAAAGATATAAGATGACCCAGGTACGTCATAGCTGACTATTAAGACTACAAACTCTGTAAGTAATTCATTGTATACTTACATTATGCATTGTTATTACTTTGATGTTTTCCTACTTCCCATACGATTGTCTCATCCTGGCCAGGCACCCTGCATGGGACCAGACATCGTGAGCCCTCTCTTCTGCAGCTGTGGGAAGAGAAACAAACCATTATGCATACCAATTTTGCACAGATTCAGCTTGTATATTTCTAAATTACTGATAAACATACTTACATATCTGTGGAGTTTGTCCAGCCCTAGCATCTTGGACCCAGGTGTCCAAGGTTTCAATCTTTCTATGCTTCCAGTCATTGTAGTGGTGATGACATGGCTCACCAGTGTGGGGGATACCAGTAGCACTGGTACATTCCCTGTATATCAATCCCAGGCCACAGACTTGCACTCTGAGCCCTGGTAATTGGCCTGCACAGCTGGAGTTCATAATTCTTAAACAGGAGTCCAACAAATACTCTGGACTCCTGCATTCCCCACTTCTGTGCACAAAAATGTACTCCTTCATCAGCAGCACCAGGCATATCCACAGCCAAGTTAGAACTCTAATGAATGATGTGAAATTCCTGCCTATTACCCTTTAAATAGGCTGCATTCCCACCCTTGCAAATCATGCTGTAACTTTCAAAAAAGCTCTGCTTCACTTAGCATTGCTCAAACTCACACAAGCCATGTGTAAGCATAGCTTAGCAATGTACAAATGGGAATAGAATGTAGACCATGTTTAAGAGCTGCTTAGTATCATGCAGCTTTTCTAAATGTAACATTTTTTTTTAATTTTAAACTAAACTAATGTTTCAGTCACCTGCCACATTTTCACAGCAATACATGTAACAAGTATGACTGCTAAGGATTCAAACCTGGGACCTACTACTCTGCAGGTCATGACCCAAACTATTTAGCCACTGGGATAGTGGAAAGGATTCCTGTATCTTCACATATACTACCAGGTGCCAGGTGCAAGTTTTCTGGACAGTCCACAAATACTACAGTGTTGCATACATGGATTCAAAATCTGTGTTACTGTGCTCTCCCTTGGCAGCGCTCCATAATTAATATGTATGGCATGCTGCCAAGGAGGAACCATGGCCACTTATGGGTCCATTCCATGTAGGCTCTTCACAGAATACAAAATAAATTAAGAAAAACTAGCCATGTATAAGTAAACATTTTATAAGCTAAGTAAAAGCTGGCATATTTTGTGGTTAGAAAAGTATTAGCCATTATGGAAAGCAATATCAACAGTCAGAACAAAAAATGAAAGAAAAAAGATTCATAACCAGGTATAGTCTTTCTAGATTTTTGTAGTAGAGATAATATAAAATTTGCAATATATATATATATATCTATATCTATATGTATATATATATATATATATATATATATATATATATATAATTACTTAAATTGATTGAATGTCATTTTTGTTGATGAACATAAATCGAGTGACATTATGCACATTTACAGATTACTATGCAGGTGGATGCAAATCTTTAAAAATAGCACAAATAAAGCATATTTTTTGCAGACAGACAGACTCCCCTGCACCTCTATGTGGGGAGATGTGCCCCCCACAACCCCTATTAATTACATACTCTAACTCTGAGAATGCAGAATCCTCATTGAAAAGGGTATATTTCCCTATATGGGGATTGTTGATCTCACATGCCTGTCGAGCATCTATTTAGTCGACAAAATTATATCAATTAAACAAATGGCAACCAACATGTTATTTGACAAGGATACTGGTACCCGTATCTATATCTATATCTATAGCTATGTCTATATATATATATATATATATATATATATATATATATATATATATATATATAAATATATATATATATATATGTATATATATATATCTGTGTAAATATATATATATTTATATAAATATATATATATATATATATATATATATATATATAAAAATAAATACTATATATATATATATATATATATATATATATATATATATATAGATGTAGATAGATATATAGACAGGTATACATATTTATCAGTCTATATCTTTATATCGCTATATCTCTAGATATATAGATATAGATTGATAGATATCTATCAACCTATATCTATCTGCAGAAGAAATAGTCAACCATATCTACCATCAACAAATTTGTGATTTGTAGTGACTTCAAAGAAAAAAGGAAAAGAGTGAAAGATAAGTATCGTGCAAATGAAAATAAAATGATGGTTGGAATTTTATACCTCTAAGATGCTACACTACAGGAGCCATAAAAGCACTTAACATCCCTTTTCATGATGTAGCACCGTTCCCTCTAGCACAGAACACAATAACTTAATTTAGTAAATGTGCACTCAGTCATCCAGGCTTGTACAAATTCTTGAAGAATACCAACATATAAAACAGGTAGTATTCAGTTCTTCATATCAGAGCTCCTATAAATCTGTTGATTTCTTTCAGTTATACATTTTTGTTGCAGCAATGACAAAATATTTGTTAAAGAGGCTTAATCCAGATTCAGGTCAGAATCCTGTATCACAAAGGCTGAGCAGCAGGAAAATACATAGACTGCTGTAAATCAGGTACACTTCATTTAATGAGTGAAGTCAATGCCACTCTGTAAGTTAAACTCAGCTTAAGACTTTGGGGGTTCACTAAGTCTGATGATACGTCATAGTGAGAAAAAACAATAGATACATCTCATATTTCAGCACATTTGATTCCCAAAAATGAATTCTTCATTGTTTGCCCAAACTTTACAAACTTACTTATATTCATATGACCAGCATCAAGATTAATCTTAGAGGTCTGGACTGGAGCAATACAAATATACTGTGGTCTTAAAAATATAAAACATCAGTACATGCATACAGAATCTAAATCATTGCAGAAAAGAAACACTCAGAAGGTTCATGAAGTCCTGGGTTAAGTGGGTAACAATTTACAATTCCACGTAAACATGATTCCAGTGCTGGTAATTATATGCAATCTACAGAGTGATACAATCTTTGAAATATGAAGTGCTGACAAATGATTGCGGATTTGGCAACCAACACACAGTAAACTATTACTAAGTTCAACAACTTCAACAATCTTCTACTAAGTCGAAGCAGCCTTTCCTGGCACAACATAAGAGAAAAAAAATATCTAACCTTCTCAACATTAAAAGAGTGAAAAAAAATGTTTGCTTATTAAAAAGTATTTGCTTTTTAAAAAAAAATAATGCTAATATGCATGAATTTGTGCATGTGTGTGTTGTAATGCTTTTAGTAAAGGTCAAAAACAACCTGTATACCGATGAATCACTACTTTTCTCATTGATCACTTAACGTCCTTTCTGCATCATTAAAACACAGAATATTCATGATGTTTTATTGTGAGCACAGAATGCTGTTAATTAGCTTTGCATGTGAAGATGATATTTAATGCCTTTTGAAATATCTTATTTACCTCTTGCGGCTAAACTGAACCTTTTTGACAGAGATCTATATGGATATTAAAGTCATTAGCAAAAAAACTACATTTTATATTTGGTCGGTCTCTGGGTATTGCTAAAGGGCAGGCTTATTTTTGTAGATAGTATCTTTACATATAAAATTGTTATATTTATTTAAGATAATGTATTTGTCATCCTATAGGTATATGTAAGTAGCTCTTATGCAGTGTCATTAGGTTCTACAATATATATTTCACCTTGTTTTGTTGATTTTGTAATATTACTACAATGATATTCTGTCTAAGGGAGCATATCATTAACAATAGACAAAAATATCTGCAGATTATAATTTTTGCATGTTTGTTCAGTAAGTAGATTAAAATATCTGTGTGTGTGTGTGTGTGTGTGTGTGTGTGTGTGTGTGTGTGTGTGTGTGTGTGTGTGTGTGTGTGTGTGTGTGTGTGTGCGTGTGAATCTGTACACACATGCATGTATACACCTACATGAGCATGAGTGTTTGTGTTTATCTGTTTCTCTGACCAAGTTTGTGATTGTAGATATTTGCACCACTGAAGGTTTACTTTACTCCAGCAAACTATGTAAATTTCTTATGTTTTCTTCATAACATTATCCCACACCCTATTATCTGGTCTCATAGTATTTCCCTACCTGCATTGCTTCAGAATGGTTTTACAGTATCAGTGGTTTGGATTGCCATTCCATTATCATGTGTTCAGACCCAGCAAATTTGATAAAGGCACTAAAGGCAGCCGTGTCTCCATATTCAAAAATAAAAGCTTCACCTCCAAACTTGTTAGATATGATAATGACCTAGAATGCCTCTGCTTCCAACTTTCTATTTACAAAACCCCTTATCACATCATAGCTAACTAAAGGACCCCATCTATAATCCCCTTGGCACATACACCTAACTAGCATGGAGTACCTATGTATTAAGCCAAATACCATTCTCCAAGGGGACTTTAACTGCACCTCCATAAACTGGGAGACTCAAACATCTTCAAATATGTATGCCCAGAGATTTCTGGATTTCATCAGTTCAAACTCACTGGATCAGTTAATCCACACCCCATCCAAGGGGATAAAATCCTGGACATGGTCTTTACCAAATATGAGGCAGCTTTTAATTGTAACTTCCTCTGGGTCAACCTAGACCATACTTCAGTCCCGTTCAATATAAGACTGAAGCCAGAAGCATCTTCCAGTATGTCAGTAATCAGAGGTTATGAGAAGGCTAATTTACTAAAACTGAGTGATGACATGATGAAATTCACACGTGAGTTTCCTCTGTGTGCTCAGCTTTCCCCCTATATTCCAAAGACATGGAGTAGGTGAATTGGACACTCTAAATTAGCAATAGACATGAGTGTGTGTGGGCAAGTGTGGTGGTGTGGATGAACTGCCTTGATGGTGTAAACCTTGGCTCTACATGATTGTCACTGTTGAAGTGGCAGCCCGACCACATGTGCAAAATAGAACTAAGGTGTTATGGATGGATAGATGGATGGATGGATGGAGCTGACCAAATTCAAAAGACTCTTCCATCTTGATGATCTCTGCTGAGGCAGAATCCCTCACTGCCAAATTCCGTGCACATAAAAATAGCTGCACAGACGCATCTGCCTCCCTCAAAAATAAATATGACACCAAATTCAAAAATAACCCCCAAGGTAAAAACTAATTTTAATCAGGCCCTATAATAAAAGAACAAATAATTGTATGCAAAAAATAAATCTAACAAAATGAGAACAATGCTCTTGCTAAACTAAGCAAATAAATGCAGACATTGAGCAAACAAACAAAGGCAGATATGAGGTAAAAACAGCAAACCTGGGAAAGAATACCCACAAAGCCTGCTTTAATTATGTCAAAAATCTCAGAAACAATGTCTCGCACTGTATAGAATGAATAGTAAATAATACCACTTACTCAGACTCAGAGGACATAACCAATCTACTAGAAGACATTTTTTGCTTAGACTTCGCACCCCCTCCCCACATACCCACCCAGACTTTCCCCATAAATATACCAAGAATATGTTCTTAAGGTGCTATTTAAGACCAAGGTCACTAAGTCTATGAGGCCAGGTAAAATAGCAGGCTGTCTACTGGTCAGCCTGAAACATGACTTGTATGATCACCTCTGGAAGGTATTCAGTAACACCCTCATAACAGGCTTTATGCTGGGTGACTGGAGGACAGCAAGATTCATTCTCTTGCACAAAGGCTGGTCTTCAATAGACCCAGGTAATTATATTTCCATAAATTTGACCAGTCTCATCTGCAAAACTGTGGAATGGATCATTATGAATTTAAAAGATAAAGACAGAGGTAAACTACAGACTTGTGATGCAACCCAGTTTAGATTTGTTAAGGGCTGTTCCTGCTTAGTTAACCTGGTCAACTTCATTAAAAAAGTTAGTGAAGCAGTGGCCAAGATTAAAACAATGCACACTGCATATCTAGACCTCTCAAAGGCATTTATCTCTATCCCACATTCAGATATCATAGATAAATTCCACCAGCTATGTATCAATCTCTATGCAACTAATTTAATAGCAAACTGGCTCACCAACAGAACACAGGCAGTTAGAGTAGGTTGCTCTTCTTCAAAAAAAAAAAAACAGTCACTTATGGTGTACTTCTTGGTTCAGCCCTTGGGTCTCTCATCCTTAGCATTTATTTCTCAGAGGTCAAAGCTAATATTAAGGGTTAGCTTCTGACTATGCTTGCAGATTACTCCAGACTCATTGCCATCATTAACTCCCCAGAGGACAGCGACATCCTCAAAAAAAGTCTTTCTTGAGCAAATAGCTGGTGTCAAAACTATGGAGTAAAACTAAATGCCAAGAAATATGTAATCATGTCCTATGCAAACATAACTTCCCTTGTAACTATCCCATGCCCCCCCCCCCCGAAAGTCAGTCCCATAGCTATTGATCTGGGAACCTATGTCAACAATGACCTGTTGTTTGATCATTATGTATCCAATAGTGAGACCTGTCAACAATGACCTGTCCTTTGATCATTATGTATTCAATAGTGAGATCTATGTCAACAATGACCTGTCCTTTGATCATTATGTATCCAATAGTGAAAGCTATGTCAACAACGACCTATCCTTTGATCATTATGTATCCAATAGTGAAAGCTATGTCAACAACGACCTATCCTTTGATCATTATGTATCCAATAGTGAAAGCTATGTCAACAACGACCTATCCTTTGATCATTATGTATCCAATAGTGAAAGCTATGTCAACAATGACCTATCCTTTGATCATTATGTATCCAATAGTGAAAGCTATGTCAACAATGACCTGTCCTTTGATCATTATGTATCCAATAGTGAAAGCTATGTCAACAACGACCTATTCTTTGATCATTATGTATCCAATAGTGAAAGCTATGTCAACAACAACCTATCCTTTGATCATTATGTATCCAATAGTGAAAGCTTTGTCAACAATGACCTATCCTTTGATCATTATGTATAAAGTAGTTGAAGAAGTCCCTTTTTAAAGCATAGCTTATATCTGAATGTATTACATCCCTATCCAGAGAGGTAATCATTCCACTGCAGTCAGCATTCATTATGCCGTTCTTTGAGTCTAACTCCCATTTCAGTATGTACCTGTCCAAACACTTGTCACAAATGAAACAACCACAATGCTTCCTCCCTAAAAAAATCAAGGGCTTAAAGCGTAAAAACTATGCAGGCCATCTGAAAGTCTTATCCCTCTTATCAGTATCATACAGGGTACTGAGAGGTGATCTCTGCCTCATGTATATAGCTCCAACAGGCCCTTTTCTCTCAGACCTATTACACATTTCTAGATGAATTATATCATAAACACTTGCTCACTGGATCCCAATCTCTTTTGCAAAATAAATAGAACATGTTGGTAGGATATTTTGTATCATAGCCAATACTGCTTCTATGGAACCATCTTCCAATCCACATAAAGTGAAGAACTTCTCTTAATCTACTCAGACATAATTCGAATAATTGAATAGGCAACAACAAATCCACTCCCTGTTTAGCAATCCTGTCCCTGCATATCTTTGATGGGGATGTAATACTAGGCTTCTTATGAACCAAGTACCTATAAACTTGTTAAAGGAGGCAAAGAAAGCATAAAGATAGGGGAACATAGGAACCTAGTAACAATATTAGACAAGTCGTCACAGTGACCATAAGGAGCCTAACTACATGCAACTTTAAGTAAAGACACTTAAAATTATTGCCATTCTTTACAACTCCTTAATAGTCCACACTGCCCAATTCAAGCATGGCCATGAGGAAAGCGAATGTTTACCCATTCAATCATCAAGACTAGCATTAAAGACGGACACAGTAGTACTTTGATTGACCTGTAGTGATAACTTATTCCATAGTTTGGGAATATGGTGAGTTAGGAATCTGTCCCTCCAGTGAGCCTTGTTTATTTGTTGGTGTAAATTTAGGTTTCAATTATGTATTTTTGTAGACTCTCTGATTTTGTGATAGAATGAGAGGCCAAATAGCACTGGGTTGTATTGGCTTGAAAAAAAAAAACACAGGATATCTCAGAGTAGCTAGCAGGCTACTGAACATAAGAAGTGATGTGCTAATCTGGTGAGACAAACAAATTACTTAAGGCCTTTAATTTTTTTGTTAAAAAAACACTGGGGCCATTCCAGCTGAGTGGCATGCTTTGATTTGTACAAACCTAAGGGACAATGCATTAGATGTTTTTCAGATAAGAGAAGAATACTATGGTAAAATGACTTCTTTGGATCTTGAAGATATTCCCTTGGAAATTAAATTTGCCATGTAGAAGAATTTCCTGACTATGGTGGAACTGTATACACCTTGTAGACATAGTCAGCAAAAGAGAATGTATCCTTGCACTAAATATAGCTTTTTAAATACTTTCTGAAAGCAGTCAGGCTTGCATATATACATAAATACATACAAATATGTCAAGCCTGGGCAACAACGCCTTCTAACTTGCCAATATACCAGAACAGTTGTTACCATAATTAGTGTCCAGGCTGTTCTTAAAATTATCTAAACGAGTACTTGCTTTAATGGAATTTTGGTAGTCTGTTCCATGCATTAGCTATTCACTCAGATAATTAATTAGTACACTTCTCATTCCTATAGAATCTTCTACACAGGTTGTCTGATAATTCTCTAGAACTTTATTATAACCACAAACATTCCTAGAGGTAATGGTCTCTCAATGCTCTATATAGCTGAAACAAGGCCTCCTCTTAAACATCTATATGAGACACTGCATAAGTTCAGATATTTCAATTTTTCACAATAACTTTAATTTTCACATCCATGGATGCCCTTAGTATATTTCCACTGTACTCCTTCCAGTTTACTCACTATTTTTTCTTATATGATTTCCATACTCAGGCTTACGTCTAGTGTAACTAATGGACAATGACTTCATCATTTCTGATTTTCTAGACTGTAAAAATCTTTTCATACAACCTATTGTACTACCACTATTATTAAACAATTGGTTGACATGATTAGAATAACTCAAAGCTGGATCTACCAATATTCCCATGTCCTTAAATGAATCTACAGGTTTGTGCATCCTGTCACTTCAAAGAAATTTATTATAAGTTATGTGGATTGCAATTTCTAACATCATCTTTATAGCTAATGTTTTGAAATGCCCTGCATTTGTGTAGGAAAATCCAGTCAGAAGTTAAAGGACTGCATATTTGACAATATGAAAAAAGGAAAAACACGCTAGTTCCACACGGCAACTCAATTTAATATACAAACAAAATAGGTCAACTAGTAAGCGCTTTCACGGATATACTCCACTTCATCCGTGAAATTGCTTACTAGTTGACCTATTTTGTTTGTATATTAAATTGAGTTGCCATGTGGAACTAGCGTGTTTTTCTTTTTTTCATTTGAACATATTTTTCACGTTGGTTGCTTTATTCGGTGGAGAGGTTATCCTTCTTTTTTATTATATTTGACAATATGTCCAATAATCTGAGAAAGACCAAGACAAATGCATTATTCAAGCATATAAATGAAGTAGATGACACGTATTAATTTAATGTTATGGTCTTACAAGTAGTATTAGAAAACAGAAGGGGAGGTGATTTGATAGCTAGAGCAGAAAATATTGAATATTGTTGGATCATCAGAATGAGGCCAGATATGCATCCCTGATAATATAAATTGGATAGAACTAAACCAGCTTTGAGATAAAATATTCCACCGATGAGAATGTTCCATCATTTCATATGTGACTTTTGAGGAAGTGTTCGGGAATTTGTTATTAATGTTTCTATGAATGCAGCTGAAGAAGCTTTTTATGTGAATGCTTTATTTTGGCTAGTATTTTGAATTAAACAATTTTGGGTCATCATTCCTCGTGTTACTAGAGCTGGTTATTTCATTGGTTTTATCTACTAGTTTTGGTATAACTATTTTGTTTATCTGCTGGAGCTGGTCTTTTTACAATTTTGTTTCTGTAGTATAATGATACGTTTATGGTACCGAGAATTATCAGTCTGGCTTCTCACTGTCTCTTCACTTGGTAATTAAGTATTATTTGTGGTAATATATCTACAAGCTGTTACTGAGGTAGTAATTAATCATACCTGTTACCCACACACAAATGTCAATATCATTCCTGTTAACCATTTATAAGAAAACAACATCTGGCATACCAGTGAGCCAAAGGTATGAAGTATGTCATGATGGGTCGCCCCCTACCTTTGAGGACCAGTATTCACATTTTGTACTTTCAGCATACCTCTCAACATCTTTGCTCAAAAAATCTGGACAAAGCCAAAATTAATTGGGGGACAAATGACCAAATTTAGGGACAATTTTTACGTTACTGTGAGTCACTTAAAAATTTCACAAATAATTGCTAGACATGCTGACCAGTAGACTATTATGGACTCTTGCCTAAATTCCCAGTTGTTCCAAAGCATTGTCTGGTTAAATGACTTAAAGAAGACCACGTAGTAGGAACACAAAGGTTTGCCTATTATAAAGTCAGAGTTTTAGTCCTCTTCTGCAACTGGCAGGTTTTGAGGTATAACATGATTCCACCCATTCTGGTACTAGAACAAAAGGTTTTGCATCAGCATGTATGTTCCCGACAATAAGAAGACTGAAACTCTAATGCATAGCATTATTGTCTGATTTTTGTCCTTTGTGGTTTATCAAAATAATAAAAATGTTATGAAGAACATGACAAAAATATGAGGCAAAAAATGAGACATTCTGCAAATTCCAGAAGCGCTAACAAAATATCAAGATGTTATGAAGGACAGGGCAAGAATATGAGGCAAAAGCAGAGTTGAAAGGTATGGCTTTTAGATTAATGAATCTGGTTGACATTAAGTCATGTAGTTTCATATATTCAAATGCTGATGCTTAACTTTAACAAAGGCTGTAGTTGTCTTCTGAAATATATATCAATGTAAATATATAAATATAAAGATATCTAAAGATATCTACAGAGATATAGATATATCAAAATATCAAATGCTTTGTCTGCATTTACTATCATTGGCTTTGCTGAGTGGTCAAGGTTGTTATGTTACCATTTCATTTTACACAATATTAGCAATAACATTTTAGTTCTGCCTTTTGAAACATTTTAGAATGTGTACTGTTGTATGTTGAGGTTTCATGTTACGTTCCCTGTACATCTCTTATGCTTTTACTAACCATTTCAATATAGCATCATATTTAAGTATAATCAAGCTTCTTCAGTCTTCTAAATTCTATCACATGGAAAAGTACACATTGACAATTGGTCACATGCTTTTTCTTTATTCCTTGCTTATTTAGTTTAATGCTGTACCTGTAGGCTGAGAGTGAAACGTTGTTACTTGGAAGTGACTTTTGACATGTGACAGCAGAGACTTATTTGATGTATATGTATCCATTAGAAAGTAGTAGGCCTCAGGCATCAAAGACTCACACAGTCATACCTCTCAGAAATATTGATGATCACTGCATGCCCTCAGTTTAGCACCATATGTTTGTACTAGAAAATGATTTAAGAGAGAAGTTAGAAAGTAATGATACACATTGCAGTTTCTGACTTCACAACCCTTACAAGATAATTCACTATGAAGTTGGGAAATGTTGATGCTATCAACTGCACAACTTTCCAAGGCAAATATAAGTCGAAAGTACAATTACCAGTTCAACACCATAAATGCAGATATACTAAGCACTAAGTTAGCTATCCATCCCGAGCATCATACACAAAGCTTTTCTATCTCTAAATCAAAAAGATAGAAAACAGGGACATGGCACAGTTATCTTCATTTGCACAGAGTGTTGTGTGGATGGGGGTGGGGGGGCTAGGAAGCCAAGGCTAACACAAAAGGCTGGTGAGTGTGTGTGAGTAAGGAAGAGAAGAAGGCAGACATGTGGATAAACCAACAAATGGGCAGTGTGACTAATGAGTAACTATTATGTGTTTCTGTAGGAGTCCTAGAGGTGAAATTGGTGTGTGAGTGTCTGCATGAACAGAGCCAAGCTGTATGCTTGTTCTATGTCTTGGTATGTTGGACAGGTGTGATCCATGCATGGTAGAGGTGACAGTTCATAGCCATCATCCCTGACCATAGAAACTGGCTCTGCCAGGAGTTGCACTGGTATGCCCATGCCCACTGTCAGATGCAGTGCTGCTACCTGAATGTGACTGATGTCTGCTGCATGAGCTCCCTTCATAGGGATTCCCAGGACCATGACCCTATGGTCTGTTATGTTTGGGTGTGGACAGCACACTTACTGATGGAGCAGTGGAAGTACGGCCACTATGGGAGCATGATTGGGCACAGCCATATTGGCTGACAGCACATGATGAGACTGACCTATGCCCATGAGAATGCTGTTCCCTTCCCAGCAGACCTTCCATGACAGACAACCCTTGTTCCATGACAGACAACCCTTGGTCCCTCACAGACGCCCCCCATTCCAGTGTGTCATTCATCTGATCCAGCAAATCAGCAACACATTGGAGACAGTCTCACATGTCAGACTGTGCCACATCCACAACCCTGAGCATTTGTTTGTAGCACCTATGGGAACATGCCTGTGCCTCCATGATGGCCCTAAACACATGTTGAGTGGCATGGGAAGAGACACCTGCAAAAGGTGGAGAATGGACAGCAAGCCCCCTCTGAGCACCCCTATCAAGCCTTCTGTGTGGCACCTCACCCACACTTTGGCTACATCCAGACTCAACAGGCACTGAAGCCACAGTAGCCACACTTCCCTGATCAATGTTCTCACCCTCCACCTGTCCAATCTTTGTTGGCTCACTGTCCTGGGTAGGCATAGATCTACTCGTTGTTTCAGATGGAAATGCAGGGGATGGCTATATATCAATGTCCGTGTCAGATTCAACCTTTATACCCCCCCGACTGTGCCTCAGATTGGCCACCATCATCATCAGAGTTTGCTGATACACTGACATAAGGTGGCACAGGGCCCACTCTCCCACTGTCATCATCACCTGCGATAAAAGGCAAGAAACACAGGAATAAATTAATACCTGCACTACTATAGTGCAATATATGCTAACAAATTGACAGTGCTGCCACTATTACAGAGAATACAGCAATATACACAACAGGCCTGAGATCAACATCACACACTACAATATTTCTTTAAATTGCTCAGGAGCACTGACATAAAAATGTTTGCCTTACTATCTGCAGATGAGATACTCCTCTGTAGTCCAGACAGTCCTGGAAGAAGTCAAGAAGTAAGGCCAACATCATCACAATTAACAGTAACATAGGGGCAATACATTTACCCCTATATATGTCTATTAACTATAATTTCAACAAGAATGTGGCTGACAAATCTAATTTAAGCTTATAACTGCAGCAATCTTCAATCCCCCTCCCCAAAAAAAGACACGACACAGAATTAATTTATTGATTTCAATTGTTTTACTATAGAATAGTTCATCTGTTCTGAAAACAAAACCTACATGGAAGCTCTTCCTGGGATGTGCTTTCTGTCTCAGAAACTGTAACTCCAACATCCAGGACATGATGTGCTGCACTCTCCTGGGAGCTGTCTGGATCTCTGATATTGGCCAGGAACTTTCCATTGGAGGTTAGTGTTTTTTCCCTAGCACACCTTCCCCCAGTAACCATCTGGTCACAGCCCACTGCAGCTGCTCTTCTCCATGCAGATGGTATCATGTCAGTGGCTTTGTGGTGCACCTGCTCATATGTCCTGCCATGGCCACCCAAAGCACTGACATCATCTACTATCTGCCACCATATTTGAATCCTACTTGTCATATCTTGCCATCCCTTTTTCAGCAGAAAAGCACCATGTTGCCTAAAGCCATCCACAATTGCTTCGTTCTCAGTATCAGCGAAGGGGATCTCCATAGACTGACATGCCTGGGTGGCATACTCATAGGTGTCCTAAAAGACATCAGAAGGATAATACACATAAATGTCACATAACTACAAAATAACTGTTTTCAGATAAAACAGAAAAAGTAGGTGGTCAGTATTACCCACTGGAAAAACATAAAACAGTCTAGGGAAGTGAAATACTAACAGGCAGGATGAAAAACTAGGAGAGTAACAAGAGTAACATATCATTATTTTTGCCATAACAGTAACTGACCTTTGCTCTCCAACCCAAAACAACAGACAAATGACCCATTTTGCTAACAAACCACCTTTGAAAAGCTAAAAGCGCCATCAAAGGACCAGTCCCTGAAACATTTGTATATATTTATCACACAGCATTCCATTTTCATGTATTGGCAATTATTTATACCTCTGAAATGGCTTGACAAACATGCCCAGGCCATCTGTAGACTTCTAACTAATGCATACAGATAAAAGTATAAAAGCTTTTGCTTCCAACTTCTCTTAAATACATTCCAACATATGCAGTATGTAGGTAACAAAATGGAATCATACCTTCTGAAATTCAGTACTCCCCTGTACAGATATATCCTGAAGAAAAAAAAATGTTGCAGTGTTCCAAACATATATAACTGTCCTCACCATCAGTTTCCCTAGCTACACTGTTGCCTTTTTATGTGGTGTAGATTCAGGGCTATTAGCAATGTGAAGATGCAAATGAGGTGTGAACTCATTAGAATTGCTGAATCCCAAAAAACTGGATCCATGTAGGAGATGTAAGCAGCAGAGTGAGGTGACAGTGATGACAGTCCAGTGGGTGAGAACTCTATTCTCACTGTCACCCAGCTTGACAACCATGGGTTCAGGATGTCATCACCCTCACCCCAATCATGGTATCCCCAATCTTTTGTGTCCATCACCGTTTCTGTCTCTTGTCTTGTTTGTCTTGTCTGTCTGCAATTGCTTCCTTACCTAACCAACTTACCTCACCCAAACATTCCTATGTTCCCTTCCCAACACTCCTCTCTGTTTCTCAAAAAAAAAAATCATCTCATACATAGCTCTTAATTTTGCACACATCTGCATAACACACTTGATTTGGTACAACTGGCTAATTGAGTGGTGTGCATGGCAGATATATATATATATATATATATATATATATATATATATATATATATAGAGAGAGAGAGAGAGAGAGAGAGCACAATCACCACTGTCACGAATGTAAACCATGCTGTCAATGTCATTAAACAGCTATGTATGCCATGAGTGCATCATCAAAGCAGATATGACACATGCATACCTTGATAGGAGTTCCATGTCATCAGACAGTAATGTTTATGCAACAAAACTAATACCTAAGTATGCACAAACAGATGTGTGACGGATCATAGTGACATAGGTGGTACACTTTAGTTACACATCATTGGAGGATGTGTATGGAGGGACATGAGGAAGGGTGCATTGCACTCAGGTATTGGTGTGGTGAAGGCTGTGAACTGTGATGGTATTATGGCCTGTCATGTGGATGTCCTGCACATATTCAGTAGTTGTGTTACATACAAAGGAGTACTCACCACTGTGGACACATGCTGGTGGACATTCCACATACCACATATCCCAGAACACAGGCCACATAACAACTGGTCTGCAAATATGGTGTGACGTCTACATGAGCCTTGGTTTATGCATTTATTTGCATAACAAAACAAATCCCTGCATGTTTTTTTTTTCATCTCATGTGTTGTCATGGCTGTGGCAGCAGTCTTTGATGTGTGTTGATACTGTCTGTGTTATACCAGTATCACAGCTGGAGTCAATGATTGTCCACAATCTGTAGTCCTCCAGACAGCTGTTGAGAAACAGGATTTGTATGTCATTTCTTATGTCTGTGATTTCAGACAGGAAAGGGCCTAGCAGACAGTCTTGATGTACACACTTGATCACTGGACGTGAGATATAGGTCACTTCACACATTTCTACATATTTAAATGTCACATATGTGATCCATTGCCCTACCCACTTGGTGATATAGGTGTTGATGGCCGTATCTGTCATTGTGGAGTGAATACCTCAGTGTGGACTCCTGTTGACTACCTTGTCCTTTTCAAGTTCCACAGGATGATGTTCTTTGAAGACATCTGATAGATTTAACCGACATAGATGTAGCATCAAACGCTCACACATTTTTGTTGCACACAGCCGGGATATTACTAGTGTCCATTTAGAGAAGTTCCATGATGACATGTTGGTCTACCTCACAGACCAGGAGATTCAGGATGTGTCTATATGTGCATACATGCATCAGGTGCTGTCCCAAGCCCACTCAGATGGATGCATGTCAATGTACACCCTTATACGGGAACATAGTCCATCTGGACAGTGTGCTGAAGCATGTATCACACTGTGTCAGGTAGGCATATGTCCTAAGTCATGCTATAGGTGATCCGTGATGTTGTCACAACCTATTGTTTCTGTATGATAGGCCTGCATGAAGGTAACACAGTGCATACTGCCTATCTTGATCTGTCCTAGGGTTTGGACACAACTCCCCTACTCAGGTATCATTGACAAATCTACCAGCTGGGGATTAACACTTACATCACTAAATGGTTAACCAATGTCCTCACCAACAGACCACATACTGTGAAAGCTTGTAAATCAACCTGTACCACTGCAGCTGTCACCATTGGTGTAGAACCAAGGATCTGTGCTGGGTTCTATACTGTTTGGACTCTATTTCCAGACAGTCCGGGCTACCAAATATGACCTGTAGCTTACCACATTTTTTGATTCATGCATATTGGTTGCAATCACTGAGTCTACCAATGATGTGACTATAGTACAAGAGGGACTAACACACACACATGACACGTCTACTAATAAATAAAGAATGTGTCAGGATTTCTGCCTTATGCAATGTGAAATTTCTTGGTAAATACACCATTGACAACACTCCTCCTATGCTGAAATTAGTGGTGCAAGAATCGGGAAAACACATAGATAGCAATTTGAACGTCGACCAAGTGTCCACAGTTGTAATGAAAGGCTACATTATGCACCTCAGAAGTCAGGCTATTTTATCCAAATCTGAGGAAGATACAACAGCACTGTATTCAAACCTCATTTGAACACTAATATAGCATATTGTTTCCTTTGGCATGTATCTCACCAGACACCTGCAGCAGCTGGACAGACCATGGGGGTTTTGCACCAGGAAAATACAGGTCCTACAAGCCATGCCATGATGTACATGGATACACTGAAAGCCCTGTTCATGAAATCCATGTTGGAAGGGTTGAGGTGACTTGTGCCTGGAATATAGGACATTTCTGACTCTGCCCTGATGTGTATACTGCACATCTGCAAATCACCAGAGTTTGTTGAGAGGAAGATGGTAAATGCAATATCCCACATGCTATTGTAACATGTTCTCTCTACTTCTAAGCAAGTGCACAAACACACTTGACAGCAGTGAGAATTGAATCTCTACATAAGTACATAGGCTACATACAGAATACAATGCTTTACACAAGTGCCAAGGCACATGTTTGACTTGGAGTATCTCAGGCAACACTGTATAGCTGATGACATCAACAGTGTCTGTTGAGGAGAATATAATGGTGTCCCACATGCTGGTGTAAAATGCTCTTTCTAATGTCAAGCAAGTCCACAAGCACACACCCAGTCAGCTGCAGTGAGAACAGAACCCCTACCTATCTAAGAATATACATTACAGAATACAGTACTTTACACATGCACCACTGCACAAGTCTGACTTGCAGTGTCTCAGACAACACTTTATAGCTGATGACATAGCAGTGTCTGTTGAGGAGAATATAACAGTGTCCTGCATGCTGGTGTAAAATGCTCGCTGTAATGTCAAACAACAGCTCACACATACACTTGACTGCAGGCAGAATAGAACCCCTATCTACCTAACTAGCCAGACTACGGAACACAGTACTTTACCCTAGTGCCACAGCTCAAGTCTCACTTATAGATGTCTGCAGGTTAGCTTATAGTGGATGACATCAGCTGTGCATGTTGGAGAGAAGACATTAGGAGGTCTTCATGAAATGGATGTGTAGGCATGTGTAAGCAACAAAATACTGTCAATACATGAGATTGGACCGGTGATTGCAGTAAGAAGAGAACCCCTACCTATCTAAGTAAACAGACTACAAAACACAGTACATTATGCAAGCACAATGGCAAAAGTCTGACTTTTGCAAGACTGCAGGTGAATTTATAGTAGATGACATCAGCAAGCCATGTGGGCAACAAAATGTTGGGAAACCTGCATAGGCGTATAGTTTTATATATACATAGGAGGATACTAGCCTAATGTCCCTACAGTGTTTAGAAGCCTAGCTGTGTAAAAAGACAAGTACTATTATTGAGCATAGTTGAATGGTTGCTGTTAGCAGAGATATTTAGTGGGCAGCAAAAACTGGCCCTGTCTATGAAGGACAGAGGTGACTACAATTACCCAACCAGTAGTCAAGGATGTGCTTGAACAGGGTCATTGAGGAGCATTGATTCACATGCAGTGGGAACCTATTACAGAGGGGTGTGAGTTGTTAGGGGCTATATCAGTCTCCCCAGCATTTTCTGTTTATGTCCCAGACTAGGTTGAGTACCCTGGGCCAGGTTATTCTTGTCCCGTTTAATTTACAGATGTGCAGCATTTCCAGTTGGACAGAGTCTGAGACTGCTCTTTAGAGCAGGCATAGGTTACATCTCAGCAGCCTGCATGATACTGAGTACACTGACAGGTCTTTCAGTCTTTCCATGTACTTCATGTTTGGAGACCCTGGAGTCTCCCGGGTACAAACCTATGTTTTCTCCAATTGCTGCAGGTATCTGGTGTGGTATAGCCATCTATCATTGCCTGCATTTCAGGGAAGAAGTTTGCAAACAATTGAAGGCCAGCATAGATCCTTGCAGTATTCTAATGCTAATTGGCTACTTTTGGATGTGCAGTCCCCAGCTTTGAGAGTGTGTGCTATGTCAGTGAGGCAGTTGCCTATCCCTGTACTTCTATATGGCTTAATTCCCTCATGGGAGATCTTCACTATGACAAATGAATGGGGGATATTGTCAAAGGCCTTGGATAAGTCAACATAGGTGGTATGTCCTGTTATTCCTCATCCAGGTCTGTGGGGTCAGTATCCAAGAAGTCAACAAGGTTTAATAAGCAAGATCTACCCTTGACAAAAACCAAATGGTCAAGTGTGTTTAAAGTCACCTATGTCCCTGTGGATATGGTCCATGCTGATTCCTTCCCTAGCCATGCAGATAAGTGTCTTTAGGCATATGGATCAATAGTTGTAGTTCTGCAGATTGCCAGACTGACGTGTATTGCATAGCATGCTACATTTGATATTATATTTTGGACTGTGGTTGATATATGTGTGGAAACAGTACTGAGACACCAGGGTTGCAGTGACTGGGGGCTGTGGCAACAGATGGATGTACTGTAAATATGTGACATATTGTTAGATAGGGCCCACAGTTTGTAATGTTTCCACATTTCATTTAATGTCATACACAGGAAATGGACAGTAAACAGCAGTAATCCAGGATAATATAAACATTTCCATAGCAAGACAAGCAGTGCATTTGTGTGACGGTTAGCAAAATGCATACACATGTGAGATACACAATTGCATGTAGGTAAGAAGTGCACCAATGCGAGTCACATTGCTAAAGCCTGACAATTAGTATTGAGTCTATAAAATACACCTACTGATTAACTGACTCTGTGGCAGCATGTGTTAATGCATTGATACATTCCTTTTTTGGGACAGATGGTACTTGGTTCGAATATAAGTGTATCTAATATTTAAAAATCCTTTTCATTATAGAGTGATAATGAATGACATGAATTGTTTATACCAGATGTGTTGCTGCATTTTTATGGCTGCTTGTCATCACTGCACATTTGTGAGCAATGCACACCTCCTCGAAAACATGGAATGCAAAATGTGAAGGGATCCATCCATTGCTTTTTCCTGCTACTTATTTGAGTTGTGTGTGATTCTGTTTTTTTACCAGATTAAAGGTGTTAAAATGGGGTAGATAGGAAAGTGATAAAAAGGGGAGCAAGCAGGGAGAAGAACAAAGTCTGACAGTTAGTACTGAGTCTTTGGAATACACCTGGTACTTAACTGACTCTGTGGCAGCATGTGTTATTGCAGTTAATGCAGTAATACATTCCTTTCTGGGGCCAGATGGTGTTGAGTTCGAATTCAACTGTATGTAATACTTGAATCGACTTTCTCATTACTGTTGCTGCCTGTTGGTGCATGATGCTCACCATCACACAATAATGCATTGAAGAAATGAAATGGGGAAGATAGGACAGTGGTGAACTAGGGATCATGCAGGGGGAAGAACAAAGGGAACCAGGGCAGGAACGTGCAGGAAGGAGGTAGGAAAGAACCATAGCTATCCATTTCTTTAACAGTGCAAAGTGAACCTATCTGCAAAATATTAACTGAAGTTGGACTGTCACCTCCAGAGAGAGAGAAGTGACCACAACACAATCATGAAAGATGTGGCCATCAACACCTATATCACCAAGTGGGAAGAGCAATGGATCACATATGTGACATCTAAATATGTAGAAGTGTGTGAAGTGACATATATCTCTTGTCCAGTGATTGTGTACATCAGGGCTGTCTGCTAGGCTCTTTTCTGTACATGATTGAAATCACAGACATCAGAAATGACATACAAATCCTGTTTCCCAACAGCTGTCTGGCGGACTAAAGATTGTGGACAATCATTATCTCCAACTGTGATATTGGTATAATACAGACCGTATCAACACACATCAAACATTGCTGCTACAGCCATGATAACACATGAGATGAAGAAAAAAAAACATGCAGGGATTTGTTTTGTTATGCAAATAAATGCATAAACTGAGGATCATGTAGACAATATACCCTATTTCCAGACCAGTTGTTACATGTCCTGAGTCCTGGGATATGTGGTATGTGGAATATCCACCAGCATGTGTCCACAGTGGTGAGAAATCCCTTGTATGTAACACAACTACTGAGTATGTTCAGGACATCCACATGACAGGCCATAATACCATCACAGTTCACAGCCTTCACCACACCAATACCTGAGTGCAATACACCCTTACTCGTGTCCCTCCATACACATCCTCCAATGATGTGTAACTGAAGTGTACCACCTATGTCACCATGAGCTGTCACACATCTATTTGTGCATATCTAGGTATTAGTTTTGTTGCATAAACACTACTGTCTGATGGCGTGGAATCCCCATCAAGGTATGCACATGTGATATCTGCTTTGGTGATGCACTCATGGCATACATAGCTGTTTAATGATATCGATAGCATGGTTTACATTCATGACAGTGTAGATTGTGCCACACACACACACACACACACACATATATATATATATATATATATATATATATATATATATATATATATATATATATATATATATCTGTCATGCACAGCAGTCAACTAGCCTGTAGTAATCATAATTTCAAGTGTGTCTCCTCACACCTCCTGCGTATGTTAGTATCAGGAGAGTGTGCTTGATTACACTCATAGATTGCTGGCATATCCTAATAGTTGTTATTTATTTTTATTTTACATTTGTTAACCGGGAAATTCCGACTGGACCAGGTCCATTTTCAGCAGAGGCCTGGGGGGGAAAGCTCCGGCATCTAGTTGTACAAAAACATTGCAGCAAGTTTAATACACAAATAAGATGTAGTAAACAGGTTACAACATATATGCTGAACATATTTATATAACAAGAAATAAGTAAAAATACTCCAAATAAATGATGGTATAGAAAATAATTAAAATGACAGTGTCAGTTATACATTGGTAAGAGAAGAAAATATATTAAGTAAATTCTACAGTTAAAAGTTAAGTAAATTCTATAGTTAAAAGTTCAACTTTTCAAGTGAAAAAAGCATGCAGGTGATCAGAGATCAAGCAGGTGATCAGAGAGAAATTTGAGGAGTTAATAGTTGTACAAGTGTGTTGGTGTACAACCATCTATGCTCACTCAAAAACACATATGTTGTGTCAGATACATGGGTATTACTGGTGGTATTATTCTGATATTATCCATGATTGTGCGTGATTGTTTAACTGTTGGCCATGAGCCTGTATCTGTGCCCTACTTGTTGGATGCCTCTGCTGACAATACAGGCAAACTCAGGCAAATCAGTTTGCACAGCTTCATAATATGCACCCAACACCAATTGTATTTAACATCCAGGATACATGACCTCCCCATTGTTCATGTCTGGATGCTTATATCACAGATATCCTCCACTGTTATGTCATCTTGTGTGACAGTCACATCATATACATTTGTCACTCTGCAGTCGATACTGTGCAATGTGGAGTAATGATTAGTGTTCCTGCTGCAACTGTCTTACTTTTATATTTTCTCATGTGCAGTACATTACAATGTTTCACCTGTCGTCCTTCCCAGTGTTTATCCCTAAACTTCATCTGAGTGTCTCTATTCAGTAAACACACTTCCCATGACTGTTTCCTGTTAGTTCGTGTACCCTTACAGTTCATTGACACAACTTATACAGACAGCTTGGAATGTTATTCAACAATACTCAACATTATATACACTGTCCTGTCCTGTGCCTGCAACACATACATTAATATATGAAAAACCTTTGTGATCTGTGTGGCATTCCGTGCAATCCTGCTAGCCCAGTATGTTGGAGTGTACATATACACTGTCCTGTCCCTGCAACATAATGCATTAATACATGAAAAACCCTGGTGGTCCGTGTGGCATTACACGCAATCCTGCTAGCCCGGTTTGCTATACTGTAACTAAGTTCATTATCCATGTTGCTTTACAGTTTCCTGGCTGCAATGAAACCCTGCTTGCTTATGTTTGAAGGCGAGCCACAGCAAAAATATTCATTAAAGACTGCTGCTCACCGCACAAACAGATAAACTACATGTAATCTTCTGGCAAAGCCTGCACAGAGTTTATTGAATCCCAGGACCTGTTTTTAAAGGTGAAAGCAGAAAGCAAAAAATCTACTTTGTTGCACAGTCTGTCTATTTATTGACCTATCTAGTAAACTAGCCCTAGTAATTATTTGCAAATAGATGTTGATGAGTTAGAGACAGTAAAAGATTTTATTTTCCTGGGCTCAAATGTCTTAGCAGATGGACAGTGCAGCCATACAACCATAAAATTAAAAGATGCCTGCATTTCATAAGGAAAGACAAGACAAATCTGAATATCTGGATAATATTTTAAAAAGCAGCGATATCACTTTGCCAATAAAGGTCTGTATAGTCAAAATTATGTATATATATTTTTTTTGCAATTGTAGCTCATGGATGTGAGAGTTGGAGTACAAGTAACACTGTGGACTGAAAAAACTATGCTTTTCTACTGTGGTGTTGTATAAAACATTTGAGGCTTAAATGGAATAAAAGAAGAGTTGCCTTAGTCAATAGATAGTGATGCCAATCTACTTTGCCAAATGAAAGGCCTAACAGTAAAACTACAACTCACATACTTTGAAAAGTTAGTATAAAGACAGGATTTACTAGAGAAGACAGTGACAATGGCAAAGGTCAAGGGTAAAAGAGAAGGGGTGGTAGATGCTAAGGTGGAAAGACAGAATTACTGAAGTAATGAATATGAAGTTGCAAGAAGATAACAAAGCAGTTCTTGACAAACAGACCTGGTATGCAAAATTCCTTGAGGTAATGAAAAGTAATGGCCATCTAAAGGTCTAAACAAAAACAGCAATAACAAACATTATTAGATTCTAGTTGTTAGTCTTTTTTAAGACATTGTATTATTATTTAAGATATTGCATTATTGTTTGTTTTATAAAGCAGCCCGAGAGTGGAATAGGATCAGGTCCTGGAGTTGGACTGGCACTCTATATAAATTTATTAGCACTTGTCTAAATATACCACTACCAAAGGTTGTCTTATCAATACTCATTAGCCATTTCAAAAAGAACTCCATCATTTGCTTTTATCTGCAGGGATGGCCCTGGGGATTAAGAAACACCACTCCCAAGATCTCTGCCAAGTGTGGGTGACAAGCCTCAAAGCTCGTTATCAATGCATTCAGCTATTATGCAAGATGAGCAGTTCCTTGTTGTGGTAACAGTACAGACCCACAACCAGATCATGTCAAGAGCATGTCATGGCCAGATTATAGTACAAGTAAATGAGGCAAGCAGTTACTGTGCAGAAGTACTGCCAGTAATCGTTGCGAGTCCATAGACTGAGATAGGAATAGTACGTTTATAGGATCAGAGGATCAGAGGAGTCTATTGGCCCTAGAGCCTTTTTTATGCCTATCCATTCATTCCACAATTTTCCCAATTAGCAATGCAAAAGGACTAGAATGGTGTTGTTATATACCTATGCCTTAGGGTATCTACATGTTGCCACGTCCATATGGGACACTGGTGATAAGACATATGTGAATTTGCAATTTCCTGTCCATTGGTCAAAACTGCATTTGAACAGGCTTAGAGAAGAGCTCTACTTCACAAAAACGGTGAGTTAGTCCCAGGGAAGGGTTAATCTCTTAGACAAATGCCTTCCTCTTCATCGTGTTTTGTTTATGTCACTAATGACGTTTAGATCCTTAGATTGTGTAGTTGTTGTGCTGTTTGCTTAGTAAATGTGTAGCAAATCTATAAGGGATGGATCAGAGAATGCCTTGTAAGTTAGGCATAGATCTCCCCTCAGTAGTCTGTATGAGACCAAGTAGAGGAAAGCTGCTTTGAGACAGTTCACATAGGACATTTTAATTACACCTTGTATTCTTTTAGTGAGTCACCTATGGGGACTCTCCAGCTATTGCAAATGCCTGGTCAGGTATATGCTGCAGGATGCATTGTACCAGATTATTTGTCCAATGAGGGCTGAGTTAAGTGAGTCTATGATCTTCTTAGACAATTTTCACAATTCATGGCAATAGCTGTAGCACATGACAAGGACTGGACTTCATTTCTGCAACAGTACGAGGACTGTAATATCTTGCTAGTTATACACATGCATCAGTGTTACTTTCTGTGACACATCATGCAATGTATGATCACAGAAAGATGATTTTTTTTTATATTAGCCCTTTTGAGTCAATTGTATGGTGTGTCTTTCTATTTTTTTTAACCTGATTAAAGGTTTGAAGTGCAAGTATAGGACAAAACTGAAAATGGGAAGTAAGCCAAGTGTAGAGCACAAGATAAGCAGATAAAGAATGAGCAGGATAGTGGTAGGATTGGAGTAAACAAACTTTTCAACTTCTTAGCTCAATAATACTGGAAAATTCAAGCAATGGTTGAAATTATTTATTGGCTTCAGTCATCAATAATGCATCAAAAAATTACACTTTTTACCATGAAAACATTAAGTGATAGGATCCAATCAGGGTTATGGTTGTCAGATATCTGTAAAGTTGAGAGATATGCTTGGTTTTATAGTCAAGGAAAAGTTGGGGAAGGAAGTCCAGTAAAAGAGCAGTTGGTAAGAGAAAGTGTTAGGTAGCAGGGAAAGACACATGACTAGCAGGGTGTGGGGTAACAGAATGAGAGAGGTCAAACCCAATAGTGAAGGACACAGTGTACAAACAAAGAGGAGACAATGGTGTAGGGGTGGACAGTATAATATTCAGAGGTGGGTAAGGACAGAAAAAGGAGGGAAACACCAGATTAGGGGATAGGATTGGATGTTCAAAGATGAAACCTCTTCCAGCATACACCCAGTGCTTGATCATTCTGGGAGCTGTCCCAATTGTGTCCTGGCTCAGATAGTGGAGTCAGCACTGGTCAAGGATACCATTCAACATGTCACCAGAGGATGGTGCCCATGTGGTCAATTCATGCATCCAACTTTCTGTCAGTTATCTCCCATCAAGCTCTGCCAGCTTCTGACAGGTTACAAATGTTCCACCTTCACTTGCTCTGCTACTGGCAAAGCCACTTTACCAGCCTCTCGAGCAGGGCTACCTAATGCAGGTAGAGCAGGTAGGGCATGAGGTGTGAAGGCAACTATGGCTGGCTGAAATCAAGATATGTTGGGTGCCTCTAGTATGATGGTAGAGATACTGTTGCCACCTCTTAGGTAACAACTGACTTTGCCAGTGGGAGAGGTGCAGGATGCTATGCTGATGGACACAATTATATCAGAAATTAAGAGAAACAAAAGATAAACAAAATATATGAAAGAGAAAGGATAACGAAGGAAGGTGGTGGAAGAGAAATACAAACAGAATGAATATTGCATTCTGAAGTATGTTGATACTGATACAGTAAAGCATAATAACCTTTTAATAGTAGGATGTACACAGGGATGTCATCTACCTGTTTTTCTGATTGTAGCATATGGGGGAGTCTTAAGCCAAAAGCCATTCTCAGATGCACTCTGACATAAGAGAATACTAACTACAGGAGATACTTATCAAGACATCACATCTATGCCTGTGGCTAGTAATACTGTTTGAGATTTGAAAATAATAAAACTGTTCACATGCAAAATAAGCATGCTGATAGCATAATAAATATATCCAGTAAGTGTGTTAGACAAGAGACAAATATATCTATTATATATAATGGGAACTGCCCTGCAAACTACTATTACTTATATATATTACAAATATGGACCTTATAATAGTACATTGATATTAGTGACATGACAAATGTACATTGCCATGACAGCAAATATGTTTTTTTATTTTGGGGGGGGTGAACCTGAAGCATCCTAACGTCCCCTAAAAACCCCAGTAAGCACATGATGGTTCACTTGTCTACCTACACAGGAGGCAACATGCTTAATCACAAATGTAACATTGCATAGTCAGACCGATTCCATTGAAGTAGGCCAGTACTGACAGATCTGGTACTGCTGTACAGAAGATATCCATAGGTTCATAAGTTAGTACTAGACTAACTGCCCTTGCCAGCCATTGTAAGCCTAGCCAATTATCCCTTGTGAGACTCAAACTCTGCACCTTGTGTTTGTAAGGCAAACACCTAAACCATTAGGCCACCCAATTATTTTGGATGGCTTCAACTGTTACTATATCGACACAGACATTTTTCAATAATCACAACATTCTCTTTGGTACTGTAGTCTGCACCTGTGCATCTCCCTATGTATGTCTACCTCTGCAGGAGCTAGTCATAAACATAGGTTAATCTAGACTAAAATACCATGGGAGCCTATTTTAAGCCTAACCTTGCTTCCCAACTGTATCTGGCTGGTTGATACTCTGAAGAGGAAGAATAGGAGAGGAGAGGAAGAAGAAGGTATAATGAAGAAAGGAAGGCGATTATGCTAGAGCAAGAGTTGTCATCAAGTCATTGTGTTTTAGTATGTGAAACTATAATATACAAATGAAACTTACCCGAACAGATGCAGTTATATTGACATATTACTTTCATTAAAGGTAATATAATAAATGTTTCCCCTACTATAGAACTTAAAAGGAATATTCTCATGTGGATTTGAATATGTCCTGCTCTAGCCAAACCTGTGTTGCCATAGTGTGCAGTCAATGTATGCAAAAAGAGTGAATATTGAAATTGCTGGTTAAAGTTACACATATTGGAGGAGAAAAATTAAGAATATGCCTATATCAGGATCTTTTTAATGGCTCCAGTACTACTTTCTACAAGACTTACACTGAAGGTTAGAGACTCTCCAGGATGAAGATAACTATGTTTGGTGAAAAATGTCATAAGCTTTTCAAGGTGTGACATAACTTTAATCCGTTTAATGAAGCATCTTCTCCTACACTCGGCTTGTTTTCTGTTTTCTGTCCTTTAATTGCATGAAGTAGAATATTAAGGGTCAAGGCCATTCAAGTTAGCTCACCCAGTCCCTAAGTTCCCCAATTCATGATGCCATACCATTAAGAAAGGCTTCAGTCATCGCCCTCAACACAGCTACAGTTTTTAAAAACACCAGCTTAGCTACCACACTACTGCATCGTTAAGGAAATTAAGGCTCTCCATATAGTTGCTCTCTGCCAGTAAAACATCCCTACTGAGAAATGTGGGATGCATCATTTATACAAAAACATTTATTGTTGCTCTTAGTACTGGAGCTGTTCCACCTGCAGAGTCCTGATTGTAACTGGTTTCTAAATGAAGCCATTCCCTTCTCTTGCTTGTTTTGTGAACTTTCTCTGCTGCTACTCTTGCCTCCTCTTCTCTCAGCCCTCCCCTGTTGCTCAATGTCTTTTCCAGGCTGCCTTCACTACTCCCTCCGTCACTATTTATGGTATGCATTTTATTTTATTATTTATTTATTTTATTTATTTGGCAGTTTACTGAGAATGTTTGACTGGGCATGAATCCCGTTTTCAGCGGAAGCCCGGGAAGAACAGCTTCAACATGCATATTTCAGTCAATAAACTACATAATATTATCACGTGAAGTGCAATAACAATGAATAAATCGACAAAGAGGATAAATAAACTCAGATCAGAAAATTATACAGTCAATATTAAACAACCATGGGATACTGAACACATAGGAATGTGCAGTCAATAGTGATAACCAATGGTAACGGTGTTAAGTGTTTTAAATGTGGGCAAAAGTCTAAGAGAAAGGAAAGAGATTCTGCAGCTGGGGAGAGATTAGGAAATGGAGTTAAAGTAGGGAGCTATCAGAGCAGTAACTGCTGCTTTGGCTAATAAGAGAAGGGAGGAAATGAAAGGGGAAAAAGGAGAGCAAGGGAAAGAGAAGGAAGAGAGGGGAGTGAAAGGAAGACAAGGAAAGAGTAACAGGTAGTGTTAGCTTGGTGTAAGACATCTGAACTCTCTTCTCTCTTCTGAATTTTAGCCATGTTTATTGCTTACAACTTTACCTCCTGTTGAACAACTTTCCATTCCACGTCTTCTCCTCTTAAGATCAGTTTCTGTCCTTGCTTCTTTCAGGATACGTTTTTTCTCATTTTTTTTCCCCTGAGCATTTTTGTTGTCATTAGGAGGTTTCAAACAAATTTCTTTATTTTCCTTTTTTTGTCTCATTCTTGGTATATTGCCATCTGGGACATTCTTGTAGTAGATGGTTGATTCTCTGTGGGTGTCCCAGACTGCTGCTAGCTTTATAGGGCAATTCCTGACAGTCATGTGCAGTAAGGTGGATAAGTTCATCATCCAGCACTGCATGAGAGGCAATCTGTCTTACAATGGTTCTATGCTATAGCCAATTTTCTTTTTGCCCTTGAAACAATTGATTGCTCACATGTGACAATCAAAACCACTTCTGCAAAAGGTACAGAGCTGTACTTCAAAAGAAAGGGGTAGCCACTGCTCAATTTTCAGGTCATATGATTTGATAGATGGCCTCATCATTAACCTAATAGCAATACACTCTATTAATGTGCATGATAATGCTATTTTCAGTGATAGTGCCCTAGGAACATTGCTTCAAAAGTGTAAGATCCCTAATGGGCTACATTATACCTGCATATGACAAATGTGTAAGGTCCCTAATGGACTACGTTATACCTGCATATGACAAATGTGTTCTGTGTTCCCATACTATGTGTGATGCAACCATGTTAGTGTTCCTTCCATTTATACCAGCAGATAACTGCACTGTCTCATGCCTCATCCATACCTGCTGATGGTGTATTCATCACAGCACACACTGCAATATAGAACAGCACTGAGAGCATGCTTGGGGGGCTGAAATCGTGGTATATCAAAACAGAAGACCGACACTGAGCACCATGTAGAATGACTTTATTATTAAACACAATGCAAGCACTTTTTCGTGTATTGTAATATAAGAACTACTCACCAAATATCACATGATTATGATGTCACAACTACATTTTATATATTAGAAGTACCATTCGGTTGTCTGGACACATCCTGTGGTGCACTTCCATACACATTACAAAAGGCTGCACATATTGTCACCATGTGTGCTATGCTGCACAACATGATGGCAAACCTTGGTGACCTACCAGCCCTATGTGTGGGTGATCCACCAACAAACCTCAGGATTCTGAACATGAACTATAACATGCTTCACAAGATCATTGGGAGGATACAAGAAAAAGAACATCCAGGCATGGATGAAAAAGGCTGTAGCTGTATATGCTGACTCAGGCAACATGGTTCATAAGGTCATAGGTACATACTAGTCAATTCTTCAATACAATCTTAGGAAGCCTAGCCTTGCATTCCCATGGTAGTTTGCAGCCCTTATATTTTGCATATGTGTAACACAGACGCAGGTAGAAAAAGGAAATGTTGGAATATCTGGCACAGAAAGGTGAGACATGATAAACCAAACATACACATGTACAAAGATCAACATATTTTATCTGCCCTCTGGTAATATTATACCAACACAACATGTGAAGGGCACAGTACTTCCCCTGTGACCTGTGCATAGAGAATATCATTAATGCCATGCGATTATCGAAATCATATTATGCAAAAGAATTTACATACCACAGGGGAGCGGATAGAAGAAAGATGTGAAGATGCCTGTAAAGAAGTATATTATTGTTAGAGAAGGAAGAATGTCGTATATGTAAAGGAACTAATGCAGGCATACTTGTATGTGTATGTGTATGCCGAGCATAAGCTCAGTGTTATTCTTTTACATAATGTAAAGATATAGTCATAGCATGCATGCATTGTAGTGTGTGTACATAGCAGAGTGTGGACAGGAGGCTGGTTGTTTGGTTGTGGGCAGGGTGGAAGTAGAACCCACAACATCTGGATAATCATGGAGGATAAAGTGTGATTGTAAGGGATAAGTCACATGACACATTACCCACATGGTGCGGCTGAAGTTCTGACTTACTGCCTTTTGCACAGTGTGCCAAATCAACATAGTAATTGTTCAGACACCATGCGAGACATGTGCCATGTGGGTTACAATAGTGCGAAAGAGCACATGTGGCATCCCAACCTGCAATTACATGATTCCAAAGAGTGTTTAACTGACTATCACTGAGGCACCTAGACACCATTTGACGGGACACACATACATATTATTGCAGTATTGAAAAATAATGCAAACCCATCCTGTAAGGAAAAGAACAAGAATTAGGATTAGCAAAGTACTATGCATGCTAAGGAATTTAGGGAAGTATATAGTGATACCTTATACATATTGTTTCATATGCAAATGGGTCTTTTAGATCGGTATGCTGGTGTTGTTCGACTGTGAACTGTATGGTGCATGTGTTATGTTAATGTGAAGTTTACTCATCGGAAGAACCTACAGAAAAATATGCCATCGTAGAAGGAGGTATACCACTCTGTGTATACTTGTGCATCACGTTATGGTAAAAACTATGAACACATTCATTAGTAATGACTTACAAAATAACAATAATGGTAACAAAACAACTGCATGGGATAGGCAGAAAAATAAAATTGTAGCAGCTTGTTAAACATGCTGTTCTTAAAATCATGTACACCACAATATGTTACGTGTCTTACATTGCCATGACAAACCTGTTTACAAATGTATGTGACATTTAAAATGCATAACATGATTCAAGGATTTTGTTCCAAAAGTGCTAACTTGTTTTTTAAATGGTGTTTTTATTAAACTGCTGGATCCTTAACCATGGTCGTTTGGAGTCTTTCTTTCTTTCTTTCTTTCTTTCTTTCTTTCTTTCTTTCTTTCTTTCTCTATTCCTTTATGTAAACAGCCATTTCACTGATGCCAGAATGTGAGAATGTCAACTGCAAAGTACAAAGAACGAAAAACATCCACAAGTCTAGACTGATAATGGAATGAAAACAAGTAGCTTCCTTTTGTGTTCAGTCATTGTAAAACAACAAATGCACATATCCCCCAATACAAAATTATATCATAACAAAAATAAAAGTGCAAAAGCACGTACATTGCATGCTAAGCAATGTAAGGAGCTTTGCCCTATACTTACATACTTAAATATTCTCATACCGCAGTCGCACAATGTCAGTTAAAGGAAAGCACCATGTAACGAGCAACATTTGCTTTTAAACAACTCAGATAATCCTGATGAAAATAAAGAGTGAAATCTACAGATTATGACACCAAAAATAACTGTTGACAAACTGTTCAGGCAAAACATGCCTATAAGCTATGTTTATTTTCTTGTGTGTGTGTGTGTGTGTGTGTGTGTGTGTGTGTGTGTGTGTGTGTGTGTGTGTGTGTGTGTGTGTGTGTGTGTTCGTGTGTGTGTGTGCATGTGTATACAGTCATGTTTATGCATATTAGATTTAAGAACAGACATAAAAGATGTGTTTTTCTTTTGTATATAAAAAGACAAATGATATGTATAACTGGTTATCTGGCTGAAGATTTTAATATCTTCACCTAAAATGAGAAGTCACAGTTTTACAGTACCACTGTAAATTTCTGAAAAAAATATATATAAAGCTGTTTGTACAGTGAGTGCCTCCCCTGTGTTTTGTTTCTTGTTCTATTTTAAACAGACGTTTAGAGCTTTATTTTTGAGCTTAGACTATACAGTGAGCACCTGTTGAGGTGTATTGTTTTACTTTGCAGTCTCTGAGCCATGCATTTCTTTATAAGAAGAATCCATGAGTTAAACTAAATGCAAGGTAAACAAAATACTGGGCAAGAAGACATATGAAAATATTCACATCATTATTTCTGCTGCATAAAGACTTCAAAATATACTAATATATGTGCATAGTTTATTCCTAACTGCTGCTAGCACACATTTGCTGTGTTTTAAACAGGTCCATTTAATTTTATTTTGTCAGATGCTTATGCAAACTAGGCTGGAAAGGTGAAGACTGCAGTGAACATGTAGATAAATGTGAATCTAACCCCTGAAAAAAATGGTACCTCCTGCAATGAAACCAGACTCCCACAGGCATTTGAGCATATCTGCCCTCTATTTTTCACAGCCAGTTTGTGCCAAGACTATCAGGACCCCCTGCTGTGAATCGTATAGTCTGAGCAGTAAACAATGCTACACACTTGACACAAAGCAATGGGGTAGCACTCTGCATTAGTTCAAAAGGTAAGTGTCATTTACTAGTCTGATAGATGAATGCTCGTTACGATCAGTACCTTAAAACTCGCCTTGTTAGTTTTCATCTCTTAACCATGTGTCATTTCAAGACATTTGCTTCAACTGTTTGAGGTAGTACTTTTAGGTGCTCCCAAATTACAAAGCACATTAATGAATGCATCCTGTGCTGAAGGAATTAGAGGGGTATCATTTATCAGTAGCATATATACAAATTAGTGGCACAGTCTGGAACTATAAGTAAAGTGGTTTGATTTTACACAGTTTTTGTTCAGGCAGGCCTACCACAAATTATATTCATATATCCTTTTGCTGATGTTCTGTAGCCGTCATATTAATTAAAATGACTGAGCTGCTTATATCTAAGTAAAGTATTAAAATAAAAAATATAAGCAGTGCAGGGTAACTATTTGTGTTGCTTTTTTAGTCAGGAAGAAATCTTGACAGCAAAAGTGAATAATACTATAATGGGACATGCAGTAAGTACAAAAAGTATTTTCTGTTATTAATATAAGATACGGTACTAATTGACTGCTGTTGATTAAGAAGAATGGCATATTTGACCATCAAATATTCCAGAACACATTAACAAAACAGTTACATCTGTGGAGTGCCATCGTGACAGATGCATCATATGACAGTATGAGCAATATATTAACAGTTAAAATGGAGGAATAGGATGAAAATGTTGATGTGTGCTTTTATTGTTACTCAACAAAAATGTACAGTTAATGCATAATGAAGTCCTTGTGTGTTATTATTCAAACTTGCATCTAATAATTTACTGTTTGTCTGCATGGTAAATGAGCAACAGGTAGGACTCGTGAGGAATTTTTTAATTAAAAATTAAACCTCATACTTGAAGAAGTTAGCTTTGTAAATCCAGTAGACCAAAGATATATGCCTATCCCCAGACAATATATCATGTCAGTGATAGGATGTCTGCAATCCCCTTGCGGTATATTTATTTTTGACATGGGGGTTCACAAGTGACAGACTTTATTTTACTTTTACTGTTACATAATGAACTGCTGCTGTGTGTGTTGTGTTATACAGACACCCGCATGTCATTTGATAATGTTTATGTTATGGTTAGCTTGTTTTACTCCCAATATGCTGTACATGGAAAGAATTGTTAGTACTGACATCCATAGTGATACTCATGGCTTATCACTGTAATTTCTAAGACAGAATTTTTGAAATACCAACATTCTCAGAGAATAATGAATCAGAGAGGACAAGGACAGGATGGTTCGAGGCAGACTTTTCACCAACAACAGAATTTTTTGAGGGGGAGGGGAAGAAGGAATCGGAACAATTCCTTTTTACAGGAGGAACTGATCCCTAATGATTACAACGTTGAGGGGGAGCCTTGTAATATTATTTCTAACAGTTCCAATGATTTTAGGATCTATAATTTGAGTCAGACAAATATTGGAATGGAGTGGGCTGACTTATTTGAAAAAGGGTTAAACGTTGTTCCAGCCAAAAGGCCCAATGTGGTTGAAACATTAATTTAGCTTAAAGTATTTTGTTGGAAGTTGAACGTTGGACTACATTTTAAGGACAATGATGGGGCCTTATATGTGAGACAGAATTTAAAAAGGCCAAGTACTTTTATACCTCATGCACATACTTTGGTCCATCTCTTTGAAAAGTTATGTGAGATTGATATCAGGAAGCTCACTAAGCATTCTACTGAAAATATTGTACAGAATTTAACAGTAGAGGAGAATAATCTATTGCAGCAGATTATCTCCAATAAACATATTAGGGTCATGAAACCGGAAAAGGGTGGGGGTCTGGTTATTATAGATGTCAATGACTACATAAACAAAACGTTGGAGATCCTATCTAGTGATACGTACGTGGAGGTTTCCAGTAATGAACTGAACATAGCGTATCGAAATATCGATTTGGGTTTGGAGGATTTGGTATTGAATGGGCAAATCATAATGGACGAACATACATTTTTGCAGACTTCACATCCCCAAATTCCCACTATTTTTGGGATCCCCAAAATTCATAAAAACATCACCAGACCCCCACTCCATCGGTTAGTTGATGCCAAAGCTTCAAAGACCTTTAGTATAGCTAAATACATTGACTTCAAGGTCAAGCATGTACTGGAAAAAAAGACCCTATCTGTTTAAAGATTCCTGGGACTTTTTCTCCAAGATGAAGCAGGATTTTTATGATGACAACATATTGATGGTCACCATTGACATCTCTGATTTATTCTCTGTAATTCTGCATGAGCAGGGGCTTGATTGGTTCTCTGATTTTTTGTCCACTAACATGGACTTTGATTATAACACCATAGCCACTTTAAGAACATGCATGGAAATGGTGTTAGAGAACATTTTTTTTGGTTTTCAAGGGACAGCTTTTTAGGCAAACCCACGGGGAAGCGATGGGGGCCTATTATGCCCCAGTGTTTGCCAATATAGTGTTGTCCCAATAGGAAGACCTATACATTCTTGAATCCCTTTACAGAGATTCCTTGGTATTGTATGGGCGCTATCTGGAAGATATAGTACTGTTCTGGAGGGATGGAATGGAAAAGCTGAATGAATTTTTTGAATACATAAATAACACAACTACCTTTTTGAAGTTTACTATGACAGTAGATAAGGATAGATTGAACGACTTGGATGTTACAATCAAAAAGGACTATGGCAAAAAACTTTTTTCATCCCTGTTATACAGAAAACCCACTTACTCCAACTCATTGCTGCATTATAATAGTTGGCATCCCATTCACCAGAAGAAAGCACTGATGAAGGGACAGTACGTTAGATTGGCGAGGATGATTTCTGAGTTGGATGACTTTTTAGGTGAATGAGTAGTATTGCAAGGAATGTTGGTTCAGAGGGGTTACCCTGAGGCATTTATAAAAAACATAATGGAGGAAGTGAAACACAAAAGAATGTAAGGAGTGTACCATAGTTTGTTGAGTGCTGGGATTACTCTTACGGAAGTAAGTGACAACAAGACTGACCCTGGGTTTGGAAGAGTATTGGTATTACCTTACAATATCAATTTCCATGACATTATAAACATTATTATTAAACAGTGGAATATTTTCAACCTTGACCCAGGTACATCCATTGCATTAAGATGCTCGGGGTTGAAATAGATAACAATCTAAACTTCAATGTCCATATTTCACAAACCATCACAAAGGTACATAAGAAACTAGGAACCCTATACAAACACAAACAGTTCCTATCAGACCAAGCTAGAATCGCCTTAGCCCAAACCCACCTCTTGTCTACCCTAATGTATGCATCACCAATCCTAATTCATATCAGGAAAACAGACCTAAACAAACTAGAGTCATGTTACATTAAAATTGCAAAATCCGCTAACAACTCCACTTTTAGAAGTCATCACTGTCTTGCCCTGAAGTAACTACAGTGGTTAGAACTCCCTCAGCTAATTAGTTATCACCAGTTAGTCCTCACCTTCAATATAATAAGGAACCCTCAGAAAACCCCAGCCCTAAACCAACTTCTAAACTAATATTCTGCAAAACGCTCTCTACGCTCATCCAACAAAACCATGCTCTGCATAACCAAAGCCAATAACACTGCAGGGAAAAGTCTGTTCTCCCACACCATTGCTAGGAAATGGAATAACCGCCCCCAAAGTATCTCCTCTGCACCATCCATCTCACTTTCCAAGACATCACTAAAGTCACACCTCTTGCAATCATGGCTCTGTCCCTGTATCACATAAAATCTTTTCTGCTCTCCTCCTAACTTGTCACACCTCTCATCTCCTCACTGCTTACCTCAGCTGTTCTATTCTACTCAGATACTCCCTCTAAGGAACTACTAACCTACAAACTATTTTTCACGCTATGACATATCCCAAATAGCATTATTTTCCAGATTCCATTCCTTCATTTTTATGCTTTGTACTACCAATAGGGAATTCAAAGTTATGCTATCTATATTCCAAGCTTGCTCAAATCAAACTAAGGTACAAAAAATCTCCTTAACTGTATATATGCCACTGTATAGAAATTTTCTGTCATTCATGGATTATGTGTTATTTTATAAAGACATGGCGATCTGATTGTATATATGCCTTTGTAAAGAAATTTTTTGTCATTTGTTGTATTTGTACTGTTATGTTATGGAACTTTTTTCCCCGGGCCTCCACTGTAAATGGACCTTGTTCCAGTCAGACTTTCCCGGTAAACAAATGTAAAATAAAAAAAATAAATAAATAACAATTTGGTAAGAAGCCAACGATGGTGTATAAGAAGAAGTGTCTTTTAAGGGACTATTGGAAAGGGTAAACCCCCTGACTGAGAACAGAGGTAGTTATAAATGTGGTAGATGCAAATTTATGTTGGACAGAGAGTTTATTAATGTCAGGAATTTGGGGAAAATTAGACCAAAGAAAAAATATTTTAGTTATTCAAAAGGGGTGGTCTACAGTGGGCTTTGTTAGGCTTGCGATAGATTTTATGTCGGAAAAATAAAAAGGGCTATCAAACAGAGAATCTATCAGCATAGTTATGACATAGCCAACAAAAATGTGAACAATGCCTTGTACAGGCATATCCAAGAGTTCCCCGACCTTTCTTTTAAATTCTTTGTTATAGACCATGTTGATTTGGGACAAAGAGAGGGTCCAATTAATGAATATTTGGAATTTATTGAAATGAAATGACAGATTAGGTTAAATGCCATGACATTTCCTGGATTGAATGACAAATGACCCTTTCCCCTTTTTAAACCTCAGATCTTTCTATTTGGTATAACGATTGTTTGTGCCATGCTTGTGTATTTGTATATTTGTATTTTTTAATTGCTCTTAGTGTAGGTTTGATTTTAGGGTAATGTTTAATAACATTTTTAAATGCAATCTAACAGGGGTGGGTGTTTTTGTGTTAACCCATCATGAGATGGAGAAGGGTATTTATAGTGTGACATCAGAGTGTTTTAATTATTCTGAAGAAGTCTGTGACAGAGAAAGACAAATGCGCTTAATAAAAACATTTTAACAATAGCTGCGGGTGTTGGACTTGCTGTTCCTTGTTCCTGTGATTCCTGGTTTGGGTTTATCTGTGTTGACTGGTTTAAAACACTTCAAAGATGGTAGATGGTTTATTCCTTTCCTCAATATATGGCAACCTTATAGGAATTATATTTTGATGTAGAGGGTATGGTGAAAAAATTCTCACTTGAGGATTACCGACAGTCACCTGCATTCCTTATCAAAACATTTTCTTTTTATTTTGCCTTCTAAAATGTTTGGACTTTTGAAATTATTATCTAAACTTTCAGTAGGGAGATGCTATTGATTTCTACGTGACCAAAATGTTTTAAGAATTTTTTTTTTAGAAAACGACTCTGAATGCAGATTGATTATATAACAACATGCTATATTATGCCTAGACTGATCTGCTGTTATTTATATTACATGTGAAGACAGAATTTGGAGGTTTTGCAACAGCAGATTATTCCTCCTGAAAGATAGGAGTATTGTACTTGTTTTTGCACTTTTATTTTTTTGACATTTGTTAACCGGGAAAGTCCAACTTGGAGCAAAGCCAATTTTCAGTGGAGGCCCAGGGAGAAATGCTCCAGATGCTTGTCTTTGTAATGTGTGAGGAAACCAGTTCACCCAGAGGAAACCCACACAAACGCAGGGAAAACATGCACAAAAAGCAGCACAGCTGAAAATTGAACCTGAGAACCTCTTGGTGTGAGGAGACAGTGCTATGCTACCATTGCACCACTGCGCCAATCCTGATACCCCTTGTAGTGAACTGCCCTATATGTAATATTTTCTTTATATGTTCTCCTATGAGTCAGATCTATCTCCTAGAGTGACCCCCATGGACAGCCACCACTATTCATCTATTTTTCAAGATAAACTAGTAGAAATAGAAGTAGGTTGCCAGGTCTATCTGCAGTATCACACATGCACACACTCACACCTATGGACAATTTAGAGTCCAAAATAAAGCTAACGTATGTCTTTAGAATGTGGGAGGAAACCAGAGCAGTCAGAGAAAACCCATGTGAACTCAAAGAGGACATGCATACAAAGAGAGGGCACTCCAGCCAAAAACAGAATCAGAGAATCTCTTACTGTGAGGCATTGAAATTGTCCATTGTGGAATTTATTTTGCATTTAATCACATGTGAGCAATGTGCATTTTGGATTACCTAGTACAAGGTCAGTGTGGAGTGCCCTGAATATATTGCAATTGCAGTTCATTGCATCAAATCACCTGATCATCCACTGCCAATAATTTATTCAAGTGTCAAGTCATGAATTGGTGCCTACAGCCATCAGTTCTATGCATATTGATGTCTTCTCTGGCAGCACATTCAGTCATTGCTGTAAAATACAAAAAAGTTAATTGACATGTATCAGTGTGGAGCTTAAAACCAATACAGATTAGGGCATTAGTACATCTACAAGCAGAAAATGAATGTTCTAACTGATATTTTGATATGTGAAATGGCATGCTGTCAAAATAAGTTATAATATAAAACTGTCCAGGGGTAATGTTTACTATAATTTTAAAACCAGAAAAATTTGCATAGATTAAAATCTAGCAACATATTTGTAGCACAAATATTATTGTTACAGATTAATTTATGTATCAGCATGAAGTTAGAAAGTTATATGGATATAATTGCTAAAACCTGTTACTTTCATGCCAGGAACACATGCAGCTGCAACACACTGCCCACATAAACAGCATATGTGGGTCTGCCTGAAATAATGGTTAAAGGGCATATGGTCAGGGAAGCTAATTATGTGTTTGTTTTGTTGGTACCACTTTAAGCTTAAAAGAGGATAGATTTCAAGAATAGTTAACATATAATGATTATTCTAATATGCATAAAAAAGATTATTGTTTAATCACTTTAGATCAACCACACTAACTTGAAGGTATGTGCAAAGAGTACATGACTCTGACAGAAGTGCGCGTGTGTAGCAGTCTTGATTTGGAATATCTTGTGTAGTCATGCTTGTGCCTCTTTTCCTTATTTTAGAGATCTACTGTTTGTGTTAAGGCATACTGTGGCAAATGGGAAAATCAACATACGGATCTTTTCTCTATCTTTTCTTCATAATGCCAGACAATGTAACTCATAATCAAACATATTATGCCCCTGATATAACTATGTCTGAAGATATTTACTATATTTTGTTTCAGAATGTAAGTCATTGTTAGAGTGTATGCATAATTGTATGTGTTATAAAAATACTTCTTTCTTATTTAATGGTTTTAGTGATTTAACATTGTATGGATTTTTTTTCTTAATAAGAGAGAACATTTAATTATCAAAGTCCAAGTCAAAGTAAACTTTATTGTCATTCAGATCAACAAATGCAATGTATCACTGGATGAAATTTTGTTGCTTCAGACTTGTGTGCATTGAAAAAGTTTTCACAAGAGGGTGAAGGAAGCATATAATGGAAGAAATTCCAGATAGAACAGATATAAACACACACATAGATAACTTACCCATCACCAGTTTTAAGATAGGATAGCAGCATAGCCCAGTGCTCTTGGACCCAGTAGGCAATATCTGAGCTAGTGGTACTACCCATTAAACTGCTCTCCTGAAAGGCTTAAAAGGTTAGAAGAAAACCTTAATGGCAATATAACTGAAAATCTCCTGCCTTGCCCCTTGGAACTTAAAGACCTGAGAAGGTTATTACCTCTACTACGCTGACTGCAATATACTAGCTAGCTGTACTTGGTCTATAGCACATCTAGATTCCCTAATTAAGCCTGAAACTAATCTAGCCAAACAATTTGGATATATTAAGTTAACATAACCCCTTGAGAACTCTTGGCTTATACTGTATCCCTGTTAAACCCAAAACTAGTGAACCTTCTATTTCAAATGCTTAGCTTTTTTTTTTAAATAGGTTCTCCGGTCTCTATTCCAACCTTTTATAAACCTAAAACTGCCTGAAAAAACAAGTAATACCATAGCGTTTAATTTGGTGGGCTATAAACTTTAAGTTTTATGCCGGTAAATTAAACACTAACAAAATAAGGGCTAAAAATATGCCAAACATATACCATAACATAGAAAAGAACTTGCGTAGCACACACAGACCCTGAGATCCTTGTAGTCTGGGTTCAGCCAATTAGATTACTAATTCCTCCCCTTGGCCAGCTGTGTGAATGAGGTTTCAAATACACCTTGTATTACCTCCATTTTCGAAAGCCCAGTTCTCTTGGACTCAGTTGATAACATCTGAGCTAGTGGTACGTGAAATGATTGTTTTTGATTAATCCTATAAACTTTTGGGCATTGTCTAATGAACTTTTGTGCTGTTTTGCTTGAGCCCCTAAAAATTGTCTTACAATTTTTAAATGAAGCTGGATCTTTATTGTTTGGCTGTTATCTTGTAACAGAACTGTATTAGGGACTTAGTGAATTTGTACTGTAGCTACAGACAATGTACGAAAGCTGTCGCTAAGATAAAATACCTAGCTTTTTTGCTGTTCAAAGCATTTATTAAGTGGTCGCTCACTGTTTCAACATTTTTCCTAACTAAATGTGTTGTACTCAACTCTCAGCGTTGTAGTCTAGCATATTTGCGACTGGGAGATATCGCATACACTAGACAGCTAGCAAGTTTGCATGCACTGTTAAACCTGCTTCTATGGCTTACACTGGACTATGTTTCTCATGCCTGCCACAGCATTGTTGAATGTTTGTTTGCTAGAGCTTTTCCTTGAAATAGGTTCTCCAGGCTCTGTTCCAATCTTTTATAACCCTAAAACTGCGTGAAAAATAAGTAATACCTTAGCGTTTAATCTGGTGGGCTATAAACCTTAAGATTTATGCCTGTAAATTAAACGCTAACAAAATATAGGCTAAAATATACCAAACATATACCATAACATAGAAAAGAACTTACATCGCACACACAGACCCTGAGATCCTCGTGGTCTGGGTTCAGCCCCACTGTGCTTGGACTTGCTACACACCCCACCCTGCCAACAAATCCCAGCCTCCCCTAGTGATGGTATATTTGTATTAATCTAACCACACCTCTTCTTTTTCCAGAACCAATCAGCTATAACTGTGCAAATATAGGATTTCTCCTTACCTAACCTACTTTTACTTAATCTCCTATACATACCCTGAAGACTAGCCCATATCCCTAAAATGTTGCTGCTGCTCTCTCCACTCAAATTCATGGTAATATGCTCCATAATACCGTCGATTCTTATCCCATATATACTAACTGTTTATGAACATCAGGTTTTTTGGGATTTCCCCCTCCCAAGAAACGGAACTACTACATTGACATTACCTAATCAGTTAGAGCACTTGAATATTCCCCTCACAGCTGACCCCTCTCTCACTCAACACAACCTTCCTATTAGAAATAACTATATTAACCCAAAAACTAAAAAATACCAAAACCTCATTCTCAAATTCCTGAAGTTGACATTAAAGCCCGAGGGAATCTCACAATGGATGGTGACATCCACCAAAACCTTGGGCCGTCCTCCACCGACGACTCTAGCCTTAGCACTACCTCACCCCTTAACACTCACACATTAAACAGATCTCCAAATTCTCTCCTGGTCAGCCACCTAAACATTAGAAGTTTAAATAATAAAGTCCAACACCTCCATGCCCTACTAGAATTACTATCCCTAGGTATTCTTTGTCTAACTGAAACCTGGCTAAAACCAGCAACCTCTGACAATGAGGTTTTACCACCAGGTTATAACATATTAAGACTTGACCATACTGCGAAAAAGGGAGGTGGAGTAGCTGTTCTCTATAAATACATGCTAGAGATGACCATAGAGGCCCCTCAATCAAATCGGGATGAGAAGGCTGAAATCATTATTACTAAACTACATCTCAACAAAAACAAAAGCATATATATTGTCTGCATCTATATTTCCCCCAGGAAACAACATAAAAATACTTGTGGACATACTAAACTGGTTGTCTAATAAATACCCCCAATAAACTATTGTACTCAGGGACTTTAATATAGACTGGTGCTCCTGGTCCTTTGAAGCCCCTATTCATCATGTAAACCTATATGGATTCTCACAGGTTATATCCTCCCCTACTAGGACATCTCACCTTAGATATTAGTTTTTAACCCAGTAGCTCTGAATCAAGTAGATTAAACTAGTGATGGCTTGATCCCCTTTAAAGTATGTAAATTTGTAAGGAACCTATAATCTGATATACAAATATATATGCAACGTATACATAGACATGACTTGGAATATGAAAAGAGATTTATATGTAAAATTGTAACAGTTTCTTATTTTGAATTATTTTGCTCTAGGAAATGGCCTAACATATACATATATATGAGTGTGTGGGATCCATACAGATGCTCGACTGCATCTTTCACCGAATCCCAATTTGGTGAGCATACTTGTGCGGAAGTGCTGTTCACTGAAGCAGCACTTTCTCATAAGTATGCTTGTTGTTCCAGTCATACTACAGTGCGGTAAGGGAAAATTCCCTTTTCCCCACTGTAGTGCGACCTCGTAGTGAGAATATTAAAGTAGGGGAGTGTGCAGGGGGTTTGCCCCCCTGCATTCAAGTAGATTTTGTGTTTTTTTTTAATATACTTTAATGAAAGCGCATTTGTTAAAGTGTGTTCAGTGGTAATGGATTCGAACTTTTGATCTTTCGATCAAAAGTCCTAGATCCATGTATATATATATATATATATATGTATATATATATATATATATATATATATATATATATATATATATATATATGTATATATATATATATATATATATATATATATATATATATATATATATATACCTGATTGTTGCATGCTTTCTTGCATTGTTTTTGCATTGTTATGTTTTTGTATTGTATTTTTGTTCTTTGATATTGTATGCAGCTTTTCTCCCCGGGCCTCCAATGAAAATGGATATGTATCCAGTAGGACTATCCCGGTCAACAAATGTAAAATAAATAAAATAAATAAAAATAGCATAATTCACAGTTCCCGTACTTGTGCAATTCAATTTATTTCAGATTGGATAACTTAGATAAATAGAATAATTTAATTCTATGACAGTAAAGAGAATCATATTGCACTTACGGTGTTCTCATGAGGGAGTGTTGACATTGTTAAGATTAGTTGTTCAACATTCTGATCACTTGGGGAAAGAAACTATTCCTGAATCTTGATGTTTTACAGTTGATGCTTCTGTATCATTTCCCTGAAAACAGGAGGGTGAACAGGTCATGGGCAGGATGATACTTGCCCATTTTCAGTTTCATAACCGTGCCATAGCATCTGCAAGAATAAAGGTTTTGTAAGGACTGGAGGTTTGATCCTGTGATTTTCCTGGCCTGTTTTACAACCTTCTCTAATGCCTTGCGATCTGTTTCTGAGCACTTTCCATACCAGACTGTGAAGTTGTTAGTCAGTATGCTTTTGATCGTGGCCCTGTAGAAGGTCATGAGGATGTGGGAGTGGAGGTTTGCTCTGTGCAGTCTTCAGGCAAACTGGAGACATTGTTGGGCTCTCTTTATAAGGCTGGAGGTGTTTGCTACCCAGTTTACATCATCTGAGATGTGTGCCCCTAGGAATTTGGTGCTTTTTACCCTTTCCACTGCCATACCACTGATGGTGATGTGCTTGGGACCCTTGCTTCCTCCTGAAGTCAACAATGATTTCTTTTGTTTTGTCAACATTTAGTACTAGGTTGTTGTTGGTGCACAATCTGGTGAGTTGGTTCACTTCTCATCTGTATGCCCCATCGTCATCATTTCTGATGAGGCAGATCACGGTGGTATCACTGGCAAACTTGATGATGTCATTTATCTGATGTTTTGCAGAGCAGTCATGGGTCAGTATTGTGAAGAGAAGTGGACTTAGTATGCAACCTTGTGGGACCCCTGTGTTTAAGGTGATGCATTGGGAGTGGTTCTTGCCAACTCAGATGGTTTGGGGCCTGTCTGTCAAAAATTCAAGGATCCAGTTGCAGAGTGTATTTTATATGCCCAATTGACTTAGTTTAGACAACAACAACTGCTGTGATATTACAGTGCTGAAGGCTGAGCTGAAGTCTATGAACAGTATATGTATTTAGCAATTGTTGTCTTAAAGATGGTTGAAAGTGTGATGTAGTGCCAGGGATATAGCTTCTGCAGTGGAGAGATTTGGTCTGCAAGTAAACTGTAAAGGCTCAAAAGATGCAGGCAGACAAGATGATATATGCTCTTTGACCATGCTTTCTAAGCATTTCATCACAACCAATGTGATGGATCGGTAGTCATTTAATGTGACTGGGGATGACTTGTTTGGCAGAGGAATGATGATGGCAGACCTGAAGCATCTTGGCACACTAGCCTGTCTGAGAGATGTGTTGAAGATGTCAGCAAAGACAGGTGCCAGTTGATCTGCACAGTCCTTGAGTAGATCATCCAGAATCATGTCAGGACCTGCTGCCTCACCTGGGTGGACTTTTCTTAGGTTCTTTCAGACTACCCTCAGGCTGAGACATAGTGGTGTGGCATCCTCATCCATGGGTAGTTTCTTTGGTGAAGTGTTGTTTGTCTCCTCATATCTGCTGAAGAAGGTGTAAAGTTTGTCTAGAAAGTCCATATTACCCACACACTGTGTTGACGGAGGTTTGTAATCAGTAATCCATTGGATGCCCTTCCATAGCTGCCTAGGGTCCTTTTGATCTGTCAAGTGCTTTTGTATTCTTAGCCCATGAGCATGTTTTGCTTCTCTTACTCCCCTGTTCAGATAGGCCTTAGCAACTTTCAAGGCATCTTTATCTCCAGACTTGAAGGCAGCATTACATGCTCTCAGTAGCTCATAGATTTTGCCAGTGAGTCATGGTTTTTGGTTTGCCCTTAGAGCTACATCCTTCAAGGTGGTCAAATTCTCAGCACATTTGTTGATATACCCCACTATTGTTTCAGTATACTCATCCAGGTTTACATGCTGTTCTGTGGTGGCCTCCTCTTTGAATAGCTTCCAGTCAGTGCATTCAAAGCAGACTTGCAGGGATGAGACTTCTCCTTCTGACCAGATCCTTACTTGTTTCCTGGAAGGTTTTCCTCTTAGCAGAATGGGTTTGTAGGTTGGGATCAGCAAGATAGAACTGTGATCCAAGCTGCCTAGGTGTGGGTGGGGAACTGCTCTGAAAACTTGCTTGACATCTGCATACACTTGGTCTAATGTAGTTGCTCCCCATTGGCAAAGGTCACATATTGATAGTAGTGTGGTAGTACTGTTTTCAGCCTAGCCTGGTTAAAATCTCCTGCCATAATATTCATACACTCAGGATTTTTGTTTTGTAGTTCACAGGATAGCATGTACAGTCTAGCAAGTGCATTTGTAGTGTTTACGGTTGGAGTTATATAGACTGCTATGATATATATGCCTGCAAATTCCCTAGGGAGATAGAATGGATGACATTTAACTGTAAGGTATTCAATGACTGCTGAGCAATGGCTGGAGGCATTTTCATTGTTATTACACCAGCAGTTGTTTGCATATATGCAAACTTCCTCATCTCTGGCTTTGCCACTAATGGCCTGTATCCTGTCTGCTCTGAATAAGGTGTAATCCTGCATTTCCACAGCATAGTCGCTGATATTTGAATTTAGCCAAGTTTCTGTAAAAATGATTAAACAGCCATTTCTTACCTTGCAATTTGTGTTTAGGTCCAACCTTATCTAATCCATTTTGCTGTCCAGAGATCAAACATTTGCCAGCAGTATGGATGGAATTGCAAGCCTGTGTAGAGCTTTTCTTAGTCTTGACACTAATACTTTTTCTTTTCCCTCTTTTCCTTGGTCTGCCACATCTCCTGTATTTTTTCCGTTAATTTTTGCAGTTAATCCAGGAAACAAAGCAAGTGCAGCACACTGGATGAATCTTAATCATTATCCCCAGCTTGCAGAGTGTTTCAGGCCTCACAGGGCCTGCAGACAGCTGCCCTGCATACCATTCACATTGTGAGCTATATTCAAGCAGATTCAGCAAAGTAAATCTTTCATATATCCCTCCTATGTTCAAAACTTCAGAAAAAAATGCATTTTCTTGAAAAATGATCAATGAAGCAGAACTAGAGAAGCAGAGCATTCACAAGCTGAAACAGCCACAGCCATACAGGGGTGCCACCATTTTGTTTTTGTTATATACACTTGCAATAATCACAAATGGAAGAAGAGGTTAAATATTTAATGAAGGACTAAAACTACATAAAGTTAAACACCGATTTTTTTTCATGGTGTTATATTTAGTGCACATTATGCTATTCATAACTCAAGAGTGAAACCCTCATTTTATCTAATATAATTACAAGGACCTATGCTTAGAAAAACCAAAGTACTGCAGCCAAAAATGTTTTGCTAGACATCACAAAGACATATGTTTGCAGCATTTCTCCCCAGGCCTCTGCTGAAAATTGGCTTCATTCCAAGTCGGACTTTCCTGGTAAACAAAGGTTAAATAAATAAATAAATGCATAAATAAATAATAGACACCCTATTAGGCTTTTCATAGCTGTAGTATGAATTGCTATGTTTGATCATTTGATCACCTGCTTATTCACACACGTGCACACGTCAACCATGTGCACCCATAAACAACCTAAAATGTTTGGGTGGAAAGCCTAGAATGTAACATTGTGGCTGGCAGAACAAAAACTGTACCACACAAGTGCATGTGAGGCAGAAACAATATGTTTGTATGTCTAATGGAAGACAAAACAGTGAAAGAAACTTCTCTGTGTGGAAGATTTTCAATCCATACATATCTAATTAATCACTGTATATTAATCAGCTCAGATACAGGTAGCAGAAGTAGAGAACTTAAACTCATCATAAGTCAAAAAATAATAAAAAATATATAAATTCAAATATTATACAGAATTACTAAATATTCAAAAGTAATCCAGGCAGAGTAGACAGTCTGTTTCCAGCCAAAACTTATTTATTAAGTACATAGACAAGCGACCCAACTAAAACCAAAATAACAGAATAATAGTTTCCTTACAAGCTTTCTAACTATATATGCTTTTTATCAGGCAAGGGAGTACTTTATTGTGCTGTACAACCAGTGTGACATTCAAGATGGTCCTGCCCTTCTTAGTAGCTGTCATAATAATATAACCCTTATGTACTTATGTGGTACCTCTTATTTAACCAGATTATTAAGTCTGTGATTGACAATATACTACATGGCTGGAAAGATATAAATCTTAGACAATTTGGGAATCTAAATATATATATAAATATATACATATATGCATGCAAAAAAATCCATTTATATATATATATATATATATATATATATATATATATATATATATATTCTATTTCCATCACCTATTGTTAACAAAAATCGCTTTCATCCTTCTAGACTACTTCAGGTCCATGCACAAGAACCCCAAAAACTATCTACAAAAATATTATTGCAGAATTAGCTAGTATTGTTATTACACATCATTTCAAATAAAGTGGAAAAACGAATAAGAAAATGAACAAAATATACCCTTCAATTAAAAATGATTTAACATTGTATTTAAAACCAACTGGAAGAATAAAATAAAGTAAAATAAAACTAGTCATGTAAACAATCTAGTGATTTTTTTAAGTTCCAGTACACTTTTAATTGAACAGTAGCAGTTTACTCCAGGCTTCCTAAAAGAGTTCAGCTTTAATTGGCACATGAGTTCGCATTTTTCCAGCATATTCAGGATGTCTTCTTCATGATCTGACATGTCTATGCAATCCAATATCTGGAACTTAAAACCTCTGTGTCTTTTATGAAGAGCAAGGTGTTTGGCTAGTGCATAATTTTTACATCTTGAGTGGATTTCTGCCAGATGACATGAAATCTTACGCTTTAGTTTATTTACTGTCTTGCCCACATAAAATGCATCACATTCATTGCACTGTGCCTTGCAAATCACTTTTGTAGTGTTACAGTCACCACCTGCACTGACTGGTCTTAATGATTTTCTTTAAATAAGGGAAATAAAAACTATCACCCTGCTACATAAATATACAAAATGTACAATTAGCTTCAAATTGTTTAGTGTTTCTCTCATATAGTCTAGGTTTAAATTCAACAAAATATCTAATGTTCCTGGTCTTTCAGTAAACAAAGGATGGGGCTTCACCTAAGATGTTAATCAGAAAATGGTTTCCTGTGACAATGGCCAAGTTTTTTTTAATAACATTTTTTATGTTGTGATAATCCAAAGTGTATGTCAGGCTGCAGCTATTTTTGCATTTGTTATTCTCTGTGGAATTTCTTAACATTCTCCTACTGGGGAGGTTGAATGAAGGTGCTTTTGTCCTTTTCAGTTCTATAATGGGTTCTAAGATGTTTAACATCTGACTTTCATAGCCTTTCACTAGAAAATCATTCTCTAAGTTGTTTAGGTTTCTTGAAAATGGTTCAATCTCTGTGGTAAGTCTAGCTAATCTGTAGCCCTGTGACTTCACCATGTAATACTTGGTTTTTGCAGGATGCAGACTTTTACTGTGGATTAATAAGTTAAGCCTCATCAGCGGTGATTCTGTCATTGTTGGTGTCCTTAGAAATATGCATATCTAAGAAAGTGGTTGAAGTATAGCTATGGGAAGAGGTAAAATTCATGAAGGGGGTTGTTAGATTGAGGTAAGTGATAAAATATCCAAGCTGCAAGGTGTCACCTTACCACACAATAATGATATCATCAATATAACAAATATCATGTGATATGATGCATGTAGTCTGTCTTTAATACAAAGTCCTCCTCCCATTTGCCCAGGGCTATGTTAACTATGCTGAGAGCCATAGCAGCCCCCATTGCTATACCAGTGTTTTGTTTGTAGTGATTGCCATTGAAGGTAAAGAAATTAAAGTCCAGTACAAGATTAATGAGCTTTCTTAATTTTTGCAGTAGTGTCTGTGTACCTTGATTATGTTTCTTAAAGGATTCCATAGCTGCTTTTATACAGTAATTGTGAGGGAGCACTGTGTAAAAGGATTCCACATCGATAGTTAATAAAATACTGTCAGCTTCCACTGTAATGTTTTTTTATTTTCCTCAAAAAATCCATTGACTCTCTTATGTATGACTTATTCTTTTCTGCTAAAGGTTTCATCAAGTAATTACTAAATATGCACTACTTTGCCTAAGTGATTCTCCCTACTTAATTTCCTAACTAATGTTATGTTCCTCCACATATATAAGTTCAGCCATATATATTCAAGTGTTTAAAGTCTTGTTCTATTTGATAATATGTATATATTTTTGTTTTTATATTTTTATCCTGTAAATGTATTGCTCATTTTTTGTCTATAATTTCTATTATTTGATGTTATGATTTTGTATGCAAGCTTAGGCTGGAACTTTTTTCCCCGGGGCACCACTGAAAATGGGCACTGTCCCAGTCTGGCCATCCTGGTAAACAAATGTAAAATAAAATAAAAATAAGTAATCAAGGTAAATGGCTCTGGCTTTAGTAAGGGAATCTCCGCTTGCTACAACTGGTCTATAAGGTGGGTTTTCTCTGTTCTTGTGTGGCTTTGGTTTTCCAAAAAAGTAAGGTAAATGTGGGCATGGGCTCCATAAATAATTATAAAGATTTTCAGTAATAAATTTTTTTCTCATAATGTGGTGAGATTAGTGATCTATAAATCATGTGCTCTTTTTCTGTCATCCATGGTAAACAACTCATAAAATCTGTTATCCTCCAGCATGTTCTCTATCTTTCAGTTGCAGCTAGTGCTCTCGGTCACAAGTATACCTCCTCCCTTGTCTGCCTTCATTACTCACCTGGATTTATCATCGTCTAGCTTGATCAATGCTTTTCTTTCTCCCTGAGTTAATTTATAAAGTTTTTTTCTCAGGAGGTTTTTTAAGTAGTTTCTTGATATCCAGCTCACATTTCACTTCAAAAGCAGCTAATATTTGATGTAATGGTGGACAATAGCTGCTAGGCCTTTTTATAGTTTCATCAGTAAGCTTATTTTTCAATGTCTTTAATTTTGCTATGAAACTATACTTTTAAGCTGAGCTTCCTCCCAAACATTTTAAGGTCTATCAGTACTTGAGCTACCTCACTCCTGCAGCTTGGTGCAAAATAAGTCCTTTGGACAACACACTTTTTTCATCTTCAGTCAGTGCTTTAACAGAGTGGTCCCAGATAAGTGGTGCACCTATTATTGTGGCTGTGGCTGGTTCCTCCATCTAAGCCTGGGGCCAGGGTTGTAGTCAAGGTTCCGATCGGGATTGCCCAGGTAGTAATTATGTATAATATTTCAAATTTTATATTTGTTTTTATTATTTTTTGACTTAGGATGAGTTTAAATTTGTTACTTTGACTACCTTTATCTGAGCTAATTAATATACAATGAGTAATTAGATATATACTGATTGAAAATCTTCTACACAGAGAAGATTCTTACACTGTTTTGTTTTGTGGCCCACTGTAATTGTTTAGTGGGTTGTTTGAGACTTTGGGGATACCACAGAGATTACTTGTTTTTGGATGTCTAACTGAACCATTCAGTGGAAAGATAATTTATCATTCCTTTAACAGTTAGTTGGAGAAGGATAGTAAAGCCCCTCTATATACTAATTTGGTACTTATTGAATGGGAAAATATGTATGTGTTTATTCACACATTAAAGTGTATTTGAGATACCAGGACTATTTTTTATGTTATGGACTAGTGAGTTGACAGTGTTGAAAGAATTTGTTTACAAGTTGAACCATTCAACAGATTATTTGGACTTCATGTTTCAATGTTCAAAAGAAATCATCCATTTTTTGGATGTTATGGTTTTTAAAGATTTCCAATATTAGGCATTCCAGTCAACTATTTATAGAAATCCCACATTTTCTAATCATTATTTACATACATTGGTCAAGCCGTCAACTACCTTTTCAGGAAAAACGGCTCGTGTTGGTTGGCAAATGATTTGTTTTTTTTTTTTAGAATTATATCAAATGATTTATTATTTAATGTAGAACTGATTAAATTAAAAGACATGTTTATAGCTAGGGGTACACTGAAAAGATCATCAATGATTGTGAAGTGTTCGTTTGGACAGCGAGAATCACTAAATATAAGCCCATACTTCTGGACAAGGTATTGTCTTATTCATAGGTTGGTACTAGGCTATTGGCCCTAGGGCCTATAAAAGCCTAGCAAGAACAATTCCCTGGATATTTCTTCCCAAAATATTTACTTCCCTGGACATCTGCCTAGCAGGGCGACTCACGTGATCCCCGAGGTGAATTTCCCATCACCCATCCAATTGTCAAGGCTCCTTTTGAAGAGGGCCAAAGAGGCGCTCTGCTTGACATGTGGGCAGTCTATTCCAGAGTATGGAGAGTCTCTGGGTCAGGAACCTTTCCCTCCAGCATGTTTTGTTCATTGTGATGATAAGGTTTAGATCCCTGGAGCATGTGGCTCTGAGGGATTGGGATTTCTTTAAGTGGAGCATGTCCAACAGCTCAGGGTTTGAAATGGCCTTGTATGTTAAGCAGAGATCACCTCTGAGTAGACGATATGCCACAGAGTATAGCTGGAGTTTTTTAGATGGTCATAGGGAATCTGCTTTAAGCCTGTGATTCTTTTAGTAAAGTATTTCTGTGGCCTATCCAGCTGTTGCAGATGTCTTGTGAGGTACATACCAAATGGGGCATTTTACTCTATAATGGGTCTAATGAGGGATGAGTACAGTGGGACAATGACCTCCTTTTTTTGGATGAAAAGCCCTTAGTGATGAGGTGTGCCACATAGAAGAATTTCCTGACTGTTGTGGTGATGTGGTTATCAATGGTGAGACCACTGTCCACCTGTGTCCCTAAGTCTCTCATCACACTTTTGATGTTTAGTGTACTGCCACCTATGTGGTAATTCATGGGTACATAGTTTTTCCCAAAGGGGACAACTATACATTTCTTGGCATTAAGCTTGAGCCCATGGCTCTGGCACCAGTCATCTGTTACTGTAAGGCCCTTTTTTAGAATATCCACATCATTTTGGGATTCAGTAATGGCTCCCAGTTTGCAGTCATTTGCGAACTTTGTTAGTCAGAGTACCTTAGTGTCGGCCTGTACTTCAGAGAAGTAGCTGCTAAACAAGAGCGGTCCCAGGACTGAACCCTGAGGTACACCACTTGTCACCTGTCTGGAGCTGGCTTTGGAGTCGGCTACTTTTACAGTCTGGGTTCTATCAGTAAGCCAGTTGGCAACCCATCAAGTGATGTAGGGATTTATGCCCAGCTTAGTAAGTTTATCTATGATTCCAGAGTGGGAGATGGTGTCTAAGGCCTTGGCGAGGTCCAGATAGGCTGTGTGGACCTCCTTACCCTCGTCCACAGCTCTTGAAACTGATTTGAATAAGTCAATCCGGTTCAGGAGACACAATCGGCCCTTCATGAACCCAAACTGGGGGGGGTCCAGTGTTTGAAAGTTGCCACTGTCTTTGTTTATAAGTTCCATGATAATGCATTCCATGCCCTTGCAGATCAGGCTCGTCAGACTGATGGGATGGTAGTTCCCGGGATCCAAGGTGGATCCCCTCTTGTGGAGTGGGATAACTGTAGCTGTGTGCCACTCAATTGGCATGAAGCCTGAGGTGAGGCTATGATTAAGCATGACACTTAGGTGAGGTGCCAGTTCATTTTCTAGTTCATGTAGTGCACAGCCCGGGATGTCATCTGGTCCCATGAATGCTGTATTCTTAGCTTTGGAGAGTGCATTTTCTACCTGTGTGCCCTTGATTACTGGAATTTGGAAATCTTTTGGTCTTGAGATGAGCCCTTTAGGGGGTGAAAGAGGGGTGAAGTTGGCACTAAATCAATCAGTCAGGATATTGACAATATCCTTGGGATCAGTATATTTACTGCTATTCTGTTGTAGCTCAGAGCAGATCTGAGCATTGCCATTTAAATTCTTGACATAACTATAGAATGCCTTGTGGTTGTCTTTGGAATCTTTAGAAATTTTATTTTCGTAACTTGCTTTGGAGGACTTTATGAGGGATCTCAGCTTCTTACTGATGCTGGTAAGGGAATTTTTTGCATCCTGGGATTTTCCTCTTTTCTGCAACAGTCTTTTCCTTCTGTTGCATAGTTTGTTTATGGCAGGGGACCACCAGATTGGCTTCCTTTTTTTCGAGGAGAGCGTCTTGGTTCTATTTTGGATGGCATGATTCATGCATGAGTGGATGTGCTCGTACAGTGCCTTAGTGTAGGATTCAGCAGTCAAACTTTCATCTCCCATCTGCATGGGTGTCATGAAGTTTGTCACTTCTGACTTGAGTAACACAAAGCTGGTTTTGGAGAAGTTTTTACAGAGGTTTCCTTACAGGGGGGTGGGGGTGGGATGTGGATGTCAAGGGTGATTAGCTTATGTTCAGACCTGATAAATGAGGGGGTGACCACTGTTGTGGAGCATCTATCTCCCATGTTGATTAATGATCAGGTCTAGGATATTAGAGCCCCTGGTGGGACAATGGATTAGTTGATCCAGGGCATTAGAATTTATGAATTCCAAGAACCGTTGGGAAAAGGTATTGGTACCCGAGTAGTTTTCCCAGTTAATGCAGGGTAGTTGAAATTACCCAGTATTAGGGTGTTTGGTTGTATCTTAATATTTTCCAGTATGTTTAGAAAGGTGTAGTGAGAATCTTGGGACATGGTGGGGGATCTGTAGCAAGCTATAATTTGGATTGCAGTCTTACCTAGTGTTAGTTGCACCTGGAGAATTTCAGATGCATTGTGTTGGGCAGCAAGCCTGGAGGTGTGAATATCCTTAGTGAATATGGACACTCCTCCACCTTTAGTGTTTCTGTCTTGGTTTGCTGGCCGAAAAGTGTGGCAAGAGTTGTAGCCTGGTATTGGAGGGGTGCTCTCTGGAGCCTTGAACCAGGTCTCAGTTACTGCACAGATATCGATGTTCATTTTTAGAAGTGCCTCATGAGAGTGCATTTTGAGGTTTAGACTTCTAGCATTGAGTAGCATTACCTTCAGATTTTGCATGCTTGTATCTGTTACGGTGGTGGTTTTGTCCTTTGAACCTTGCCTAAAAAGGCACTATAGGGGTGGCAAGAGCTTTAGCCAGTAACCTGAATCCCAGGGGTGACAGGTGCAGACCATCTCTGGCAAAGCATCGTGGTTTGTCGATCATGTCATCCCAGGCAGACAGATACTGAATCCCCTTTGAATGACACCAGAAGCTTAGCCAGTTGTTGAAGTCAACCATTTTCTCCTTGTACTGTGGTATCATTCTGGGCGAAGGCAGGATGCTACTCAAGGCTAGGGTCATACCTGCCTGGTCCACATAATCCGAGAGCTCTTCCATGTCTCTTTTCATGTAGTCCAGGGAGGTACATCTCAAGTCATTCACTCCAACATGGACAATGACAGAGTCATATTTGTACTTGTTGTGGCGTGACTTGAGTGCATGTGTTATGTGGCGGATCCTGGCACCTGACAGGCAGCTGACTGTAATTTTCTCCTTGCTCAGTCCGGTGAGTGGGACATCAGTGTGCCTGACTATAGACTCTCCTATGACTAATTTTCTTGCCTTAGGGGCTGTTGCTGGGTGGCACACCGGTGTTGTGAGCTATGTGTCGCTTTGGTTGTGAGTGGTGTTTGTTTGTGTTTCAGCTTTGGAGGTCCTTGTTGCTTGGGCAGTTTAATGTTAAGGGCCTCTGCATATGTGTGTTTAGTGTTGCTATGTGTGGGTGTCGATGGTATATGTTTTGAAGGGCTATGTGTTGCTTGAGGTGTAGTGTAGGTGTTAACCTTCTCCTCTTGACTGTCTAACACAATCTTGGCTGAAGAGAGCTTTGCTTCCAGTTTGGTGATGTAAGTGCATCTCTCGCAGGTTGTAGTGTTGGGTGGTAGGAGGAGAGGGTTGTCTGTGTACATGAGGCATTTGCTGCATTGCCCCAGTATGCCCAGATTCACCAGGTGGATAGGAGAAATCACTGGAAGCTGACCCTTGGATATGTCTGTTTAGGTGCTTTTTTTGTAAAATACAAGAGCTGTTTTCTCTTACCTACTTGTGATGACAATCTACAAAAAGATTTTATTTGTTCTTTTACTAATGAAGCCAGTTGTATTAAGAATATATTGACAAAGTATTGAAAGAGAAGTTTTTCTGGATATATGTTTGTGAAATTAGGGTTTGAGCTGAAAGTTATATACAGGAAAGGGATTAGTATTAAGCGACTGTTAGAATTTGTACCTCATATTTTTGACAGGGAAAAAATGTAAGATGAGTAAATGTGGGAGATGTAAATAACGCTGTTACATCCTTGTCACCAGGAGCACTTTTGTCATTATCATAGAAGTTTGATATGCCCTGGTAAATTTTCTTGTAATACTAGAGCAGTTGTTTATTTAAGTCAGTGTGTGTCTTCAGGTGTGATTTACTTAGGCAAGACAGAGCAGCAGTTGAAAAATCATATTTATGAATACTGTCAAGATATTTCTAAAGGTAAGTTTAATAAGCGCTTGTTAGTGTGTAATAATTTTAAAAAGTTTGTGTTTTTTATTTTGGATAAAGTGAATGATTCAAACTGTCCCTTGGAAGGAGTATTTAGTGAAGCAAGAATTATTATAGCAATTACAGTTAGATGCACATACTTTTCCTGGCATCAGTGATTATAGCCCTATTGTACCTGTTTTGAGATATAGACAGCATTTTATTTTTTAGTATTTAGTCATATATGCATTGTATTTATGTATGTATTAGAGGTTTTTAGCATTGTATTAAGTGTTAATATGTTCTTAATTTTCATTGGATGAATTTTTAATTGCTAATGAAAAAGTAATTTTATTGAGGAAGTTGTTTGATTTAACAGTTTTGAAAAAGTCCTTATTAAGGATAAAAACACTTTACTGCTGCAAATCATTGTTTTGTTTTTATTAAGTCATTGTTAATAAATTAATTATTTTTTATGGTCAGGTCCTGTGTGTTCCAACTGATCTTTGAGGTGGGTTGTGAGATTTTTATACAGTAAAGCTTCTTCTCTGAGAAATAAACGCATATAGTACAACCCAGTCCCAAATACTGTATATTTATATACATGCAAATTGCGGTGTATTTTATAGTATCCTCCTGAATAAATCATATTTGAGAACAAAATCATTGTACCCATTGTATAATGACAATGACAATGAAGTGCTCATGCCCTGAGATGCATATCCCTGGTACCCACCTATACATGAAAAGGACATTTCCATTAACTGATTTTGTAAATGGGTGATGACTCCCACATAACCATTGGCATATATTTTCTAGAGGCAGAGTGGGAGTTAAAAGAGTGCTTAATCCCTTGATGATGGTAGCAACAGAAAATACAACTTGTAGGTGAGTTGAACTGATGCATAATATGAACCTCTTAGTTGCACTGTTTATTTTAGCATTAAGGTTATAAGAGAACACACAAATTGCTAAATTCTGCTTTGCAGAATAATTCATTTGGCAAGGCATATAGTTATTCACTAAGTGAACTAAGTCACAAAGATACCACTACTGCTTACAACTCATATGGAATCATCATTTCTCTGAAAATGTAGCAGATTTGCCAACTTCTTTTGGGTTGAGCATTACTTACCTATGGACCTGAATGTTTGACTCAAATGAAAATGAATAATCCAGTACAGTATTTTGACTTCTCATCTACTTATCGGTTGACTGGTGGAAGCACGAAGCCTAAATGGAAGGATGATGTGTGCTCCTTTCCACTTACCTGGAACATCAATGACAAGTCATGTTTTTTCAACTGTTTCATAGTTTCAACCTGAATATCATGTACAAGTTAATTCAAAGCAAAACCATACAATTGACATGTGTGGGGCACATACCTCTCAAGCTCTAAGTGCAACAAATCTGGACAAAGTCAACAATAACGGGGAAAAGGCCCAGAATTAGAGACAAAAGCCCAAAATCAGGGACAAATATTAAATATTGTTCTTATAAAATTAGAAAGTTCCTAGAATAATAGGCTTTGTATTAGCATGCATTTTCTGTTAGATATGAAGTCTAAAACACAAATGTATGTCATTATTTAGTGACAAATCCTCAACGATTACCAGAAAACTACAAATTTTACAAGGAACACACCAAAAATATGGATCAAACATTTAGACATTTTGCAAAAATCTGGACATTTGAGAGGTTTGGTGCTGTTTAGCTTTGACATTATGCCTCTAATATGTTTTTAAAGTGCTTTATTATTGTGATATATTGACTGGTAAAGTGAAAAGGGCCAGGCAAGGGTGAAAACAGAATGAATAAAGTGAGAGGAGAAAAAATATATTCCACTACTGAAACCCTAATTTCTAAAAGCTGATATTCCACAATGCCAAAAACTAATGCATGCAACATTAAACTGTGAAGAAATAAACTATAATCATTTTTTTCACAGTGGAACAAGCCCATCCACATCCTGTGATATGGAGGGAAAGCCCTTCCCTCCCACTGAACTTATATATACCAACTCTGTTTTTGCACAAACAAAAAGACGGGTAAAATCTCCCAAAATAAAGGTAATCACTGATGGCATATACTTAAAAAAATTGAACTGGTGGTTGATTTCAATTGGAAAACAGCAATTGACATTCTATTCCATGGTATCATGCCTCAAAGGCATCTTACTCTTGGACATCAATAAAGTAATGATGTGTATGGAAAAATGATACAGTAAGGATGTTGAGACTTATGAAATACAGACTTTTGCACTGAGATGTGCTTGTAATCATAATAAATCTAATGGCAGTTCATAGGTTCCTAGGTATGCAGTCCTGGAGACCATTAGGAAGCCTGGCCCAAATTCCCTAGGACCCCAAAGTTAAGTGAATTGTTCAGGGACAACAGAAAGTAGCTTGTTAACAGCTCATAGCCTTGTTCATAGATTTGTGCACCAAATTTACAGAAGAATCTAATGGAGCTGGGAATTGTGCCTTTAGAATACTGACTTCCTCTGTATACTTTTTTTGGTACAGAATGTAGTTCCATTGTGGTTTCATTTTAATACTAAGAATGGGCACTTTTGATTTTTTTAAACCCACATTTTCTTCTACTAGATATCATGACGTATAAAAGCATGTGAGTTAAAACTTAAATATCTGCTATATCTGTACACCTGACACCTCTTGAGAAGTACAGAGTATTGTATTTCTGGCAGTGGCAGGCTCATACATCTTTTTAAGGTATATTGTTATCTAAATATTGCAAGTTGGATACATTATTTTGAAAGCAAATATAGTGCTTTTTATTACTGAAAATGCATTATATATACTTGGCTGCAAATGTACAGAATTAGCTTATTTTCTTTACAAAAATGATTTAGTGCTGTGTAGAAAACTGAGATAGATAATGCTCATGCAATAATTCTGTGAATTGGGCATGCAAATAAATAAACAAAAAGAGAGAATAAAAGCTAAACAAAAAAGAAATTCCATGCACATTTTTTCAAATAAAACTGTAAGTTTACCATCTAGCCCATAATTGATAATGAAATACATTTTTAAATAATGATGTTTGAAAAGACATCTTAGCCATATCAATATGGGATAAATCTAGATAGTACTGACATGGCAAAATATAGTATCAGTAAAATCAAAACATATTACATAACATATTTCTGAATACAAAACAGATCTCTACATAAGTTCATAAGACCATAAACTGTACCAGCTTAATGCTGTATGGCTGTCTAGTAACACTGACTCCAATGGATTGAATATTTTGTCCCCAGCTCAAGAATCTAGTTGTTTCTTAAAGGATTCTAAGTTGTTAATTTAATATGAAGTGGTAATTTATTTCATAATAACACCAATCTTTGAGTTAAGTAAGAGTGACATAATTGTGTCCACATAGTACCCAAACTACTGACCTGACCGCACTTCATTATCATTGGGTGCAGCTGTATTTGGCTGGCTGCTTAATTTCCATTAAATACAGCTGCAGTCAATTGTTTTCCCTTTCTTACTTATGTTGTTGCTGGCTGCTGTGTATCTGCATTGGACTGGACATTTGGTGTTTCCGAATCCTGATCCTAAATACTGACTAGGTAAGGTGCATGTAGATCGTTCATGGTGGTCCATTCACTTGTAACATGAGGAGTCTTGCCCGGAATATTACAGTGTTTTGCAGTGGCATTTTATCTGTTTGTGCACAGTAGAGTAAGTCTGTCCTCTTTACTGAAATTTGATTTGTGCATTTCTCCCATCGTGTGCATTTTCACATCACGTTGCCTGGTAACCAGGCCAAGTCAGAGTCAGACAAGCTGAGGACAACCAACGGAATGGTGGGACAGCAGACAAAGACTGAGAAGTTTCTTTATGAAGTGAGTGACAAGGACTAATTGGTGGGTTTGTGTTTCAGAGAATAGGTAAGAATGTGTGTGTGTGTGTGTGTGTGTGTGTGTGTGTGTGTGTGTGTGTGTGTGTGTGTGTGTGTGTGTGTGTCTGAACTCTCATCTGTACAGACTTTTGCAGAATGCTCAGTTATTTGGCTCATATTTTTGGTCCGTTCCTCATAAAACATATGATTTTCCTGGCTAATCATTGAGGATCTTCACTACAAAGTTTCAGACTTAATATCCTTCAGAAAACACGTGCTAAAACAAATCCTCTTGTTCAAGCAATGTTTTGTTTTATAAGAGCAACATTTAAAATCTTTCCTATTTTTGAACCTTTGTACCCCCCATTATTTTAGGCTTTGTCCAGATTTCTTGCACTAAGAGATTAAGAGTTATGGTGATGAGAGTGTAACTGCTTGGGTTGTCACACTAGGGTGGATTAGATAGGAGATTGTGAGTATAGGTGTGTGTGTGTGTGTGTGTGTGTGTGTGTGTGTGTGTGTGTGTGTGTGTGTGTGTGTGTGTGTGTGTGTGTGTGAAAGAGCATGTATGTGGGTAAATGGATGTGTGCTCACAAGTCCAAGTGACTGTTGGGGGGGAGCTTGCTTGACACTATCTGGAGATTGTATGTGTAAGAATGAGACAATGGGCTAAAGAGTACGGACAGATGTTAAATATTATACTTATAAACATAATAAGATGCTGGACTGGCTGTGTGTTAATATGCAGAGTGTGTGTGTGTGTATGTGTGTGCGTGTATGTGTGTGTTTATGTGTGTGTGAGAGAGTGAGAAAGTACAGTTGTGTACTCTTACCATAAATGTAGATGTTCGAGTGTGTTCACTGTTGCAGTCATCACTGTAGGGTTCTTCCTGCCAGCAGCAGCCCTCGATCAGCCAGAATCCCAAAGTCTGGATCGGGTGCCAGCTGAGGTCGCATTTAACCTGACGTCAATGCACCGGAAGGTATAAGGACCTCAGCTGACGCCATTTCCCCAGTTTTTCTTGTCCCAGATGTCAGGTGCCCAGAAAGAAAAGGCTAAAAAAAAACCAAGCCCAAAAACCTCAGCAGCCAAAATACCTCATAACAGACAATACTCAAGGAAAAAAACAAAAGAGGGGATAGGAGGGAGGGTAACCCTGACTGCAACAGTGAACACACTCGAACATCTACATTTATGGTAAGAGTACACAACTGTACTATGTTCTTCATGGTTCACTGTTGCAGTCATCACTGTAGGGTTGAGTCCCAAAGCTAAGAAAGGGAGGCTGGAGGAGAAACAGAGGGACCGGCCACAAAACCTTGCAAAACCGCAGAAGCGAAACCTGCCCTGGATTTAGAATAGAGAGGGAGGTTGTAATGCTTAGAGAAAGTATGTACAGAACTCCAAGTAGCAGCTTCCAAAATATCCTTGGTAGGAACCCCACAAAGAAACGCTGCTGAAGTAGCAGTAGCCCGGGTAGAATGAGTCCTAACATTAACAGGAACCGGATTGCCATGATAAGAGTAACAGAACTTGATACAATGGGCAATCCATAGTTTGCTTAGTGATCACTTTCCCTTGAACAGTAGGAGCATAAGCGACAAACAACTGATCAGATTTCCGGAATATCTTGGTCCTGTCCAGGTATAGACGAAGCTGTCTGTGCACGTCTAGAGAGTGCAAAAGACTTTCCTCCTCACTTTGAGGATTAGGATAAAAAGTAGACAAATGAATAGAATGATTCAAGGCCACAGCCGAAACTACCTTGGGCATAAATGTGGGATTAGTCCGTAGAGATACCCTATCCCAATGAAAAATAAGGAAGGGTTCCACGGCCATGAGTGCTTGCAATTCTGAAATTCTTCTAGCAGGGGTAATAGCTAAAAGAAAAGCAGTTTTCCAAGACAAAAATTTTAAATCCGTGGAAGCAGCAGGCTCAAAAGGAGATAGAGTTAATTTCTCCAAAACATAGTTAAGATCCCAAGTGGGAACAGAAGCCCTAATAGGGGGCTGAATATTCTTAGCACCTCTAAGAAATTGTTTAAGTAATGGATGAGTAAAAATTGGAGGATCCGTATCGTAATGTGCAGAAATAGCAGAAGCATGAAGCTTAACAGACGAAAAAGATAGGCCCGTATGTAATAACTCCATCAGATTCTGTAAAACCAGAGCAATGTTCGGGATAGAAGAATCACCACCCTGGACTTGACTCCAAAAACAAAATCTTTTCCATTTCCCCGCATAAGATTTTCTAGTGCTGGGCTGTCTAGCTTCAAGGATTACATCCAATACCTGTTTGGAAAGGGCAGAGGTGTTTACAGACCCTGGATCCACCAGGCAGCCAGATGCAGAGTCTGGACATGACTGTGCAGAATCTGTCCATCCCGTTGAGACAATAGATGAGGGATTTGAGGCAGAATCCAGGGAGGCTCCTGAACCAAGTTCATCAGAGTGGAATACCAGAATTGCCGATGCCAATTGGGAGCCAGAAGAATCATGTGCGGTCTGTCCTGTTTTATCTTCAGAAGCACCCGAGGAAGAAGAGGAAAGGGAGGAAAGGCATATACTGAGAGGTGTTTCCAACTGAATGAGAAGGCATCCACTTTCCATGCTAGTTTGTGGTAGGTCCTTGTGCAGAATGTTGGAAGTTGATGATTCTGAGGGGATGCAAAGAGATCTATGTCCGGACATCCCCAAGCCTTTACAATCATCCTGAATATCCGAACATCCAACATCCATTCGTGTGGATCCGAAATGCACCTGCTCAATGCGTCTGCCAGAGTGTTGTCTTTCCCTGGCAGGAATTGCGCCTGTAAGTCAATATTGCAGGTCAGAGCAGTGTACCAGAGATTCATGGCTAATCTGCACAGGGGGTAAGAGTGAGAGCCCCCCTGCTTGTTGATGTACCACATCACAGCAGTGTTGCCCATCCGAATCAACAATTGTCCTGGTAGAAGAAGGTCCCTGAAAGCCATCAGGGCATTCTGTACAGCTAGCATCTCCTTCAAATGTATGTGTAGGTGTGATTGCTCCTCCGTCCAAACACCCTGAAGACATCTCCCGTGCATGTGGGCCCCCCAGGCATAATCCGAAGCATCCGTTGTCAGAACTTGGTTGACCGGCAGAGGACAAAAAGGCTTCCCCTTGTTCTGTAGACAGGCTTCGGCCCACCAAAGAAACTCTCGCTGGAGACAAGGCAAAAGTGTGACCAGTGTCTCCAAACTGTGGCAATGCTGAGACCAGACATTTTTGAGGTACCACTGCAGTTTCCTCATATGCAGCCTTGCATATGGTAGTAGCAGAATGCAGGAGGCCATGTAACCCAAAGCCTGCAGAATTTTTCTTGCAGTCAGCTGTTTCAGTGAAGCCAGGTGTCGGAAAAAAGAAGCCATTTGCACTTTTTTGTCTGGTGTCAAGTAAGCCATCTGGGTTGAAGTACTCAGAACAGCACCCAGGAAAACAATCTGTTGTGCGAGTACCAGGTTTGATTTCTTTAGATTCACTGTGAAACCGAGACATTGAAGAAGACACTGCACAAAAGTCAGATGCCGAAGCAGAGTGTCTTTGTCGTCCGCGTGAAGAAGACAGTCATCCAGATAAGGGTAAATTTGAATCCCCTTCTGTCTGCAAAATGCCATCACTGGTGCCAGGCACTTCGTAAAAATCCTGGGTGCAGTAGATAAGCCAAAGGGCTGCACAGAGAACTGGTAACGTGTTGAGCCTGCTTTGAAATGCAGATACTGTCTGCACTCTTGCCTTATAGTAATATGCAGGTAAGCCTCTTTTAAGTCCAAAGTCACCATCCAAGCGTTCTTGCCCAACATAGGCAGGAACTGCTGCAGAGTGAGCATTTTGAATTTTGGTATATATAGGAAGGTGTTCAGTACAGAGAGGTCCAGGATTGGTCTCCATGAATTTTCCTTCCTGGGAACCAGGAAAAGCCTGGAATAAAAACCTTGCCCTATGTCCAAAGTTGGCACCAATTTTATGGCCCTCATGGCCAGGAGGGACTGAACCTGTCGTTGTGCCTCTGCCCACTGATGTTTTGGCAGGTCCGGCCAACCATTTGGTGTTGGCATAGTGTGGAAATGAAATCTGTAACCTCTTGAGACTATGTCCATAACCCATCTGTCCTGGGTGATGTGGCTGCAATTTTGATAAAAAAGAGAAATCCTTCCCCCCAAAGGAGCTTCCAGGAGAGGAGCCCCTGGAACCAGAAAAGGAGAGTCATAAAGACTGCTTTCGGTAGGGTTGAGATTTATCTGCACCAACCTGGGGAGAGGGGGCACTCCACTGCCTATTCCTAAAACGGGATTGTGACTGACCCCTACCTCTGGAACACCTGAATCCACCTCTCTGGGACTTGGAGCCCGGAAAGGACCAAGGTTTAGTTGGCCAGTGTCTGCTAAACCTAGGAGGTTGTACCTGTAGAAAATCTGCAACCGTCTGCATAGATTTGGCTTTGTCTTCCATTTTCTTTAATACCTGTTCAGCTTTGTTCCCAAACAGAACATCATGCTGCAAAGGGGCATCCAAACGTTTGGCTTTAATCTGATCCAGCAAGCTTTGATCCCTTAACCAAGCATGTCTTCTAATAACAACGCCAGTTGTTGCAACTCAACAAGAAGCTTCCAAAGAATCAAAACCACAATGCAGGGTATGTTTACCCACTTGTTCAATAGCATGCAATAAATCCTGTAACTCCTGACTATCAGCACCAATAGACACAGCTGACATCTTTTGTTGAAACACAGACAAAAGGTATTGCTGATACTTCAGCATATGAAATTGATAGTTCAAAGCCCTAATAGACAATGTAGCAGAAGTATAAACCTTTTTACCCCATCTCTCCAAAGCCCTGGACTCTCGGTCAAAGGGAATAGGATTTTTAGCAGAGGCCGCTTTAACACCCTTAGGACCCTGAGAAATAGTTTCCGGATCAGGTGAAAGATTTTTAAAAAGAAATTTATGAGAATCTGGAATCCTGTAATACCTATCTGGTTTGGCCAGAGTAGGGGGAAAAGAAACAGGAGAGAGAGAAGCTTCTGAAAAAACATCATCAACAATGTCCAAGACAGGGGGAATAGCCAGAGGCTTATGCTGTGGGAGAAGAAGAAAATCCCTAAGCCTTTTCTTGGAGTCAGAAAATTCCTGCCCTTCCCAGTGAAAATGCACCCTCATATCATGCAAAGTTTCACCAAAAGAATAATCCTCAAAGGGAGAGGTGGAAGGAAAGGAATCCTCAGCATCAGAATCCTCATAAAGAGGAAAAGAATAATCCTGCTCAAGGGAGGAAGCAGAAGAAACAGAAATTTGGTCTGAAGAATCATAATCGGACTGTAATCTAGGCTTTATGTCAGGAGGGGAATGAGAACCCCTGATCATAGTTAAGAGATCTTCAGCAATCCGAAGCAACTGCTTCTGAGGCCGAGGACCCTGAGCAAAAGGTGCCTGTGCTAGCCACTTCACTTTAGCTTTAGACTTAGATTTAGCATGTAAACTGGAATCCCCATTTATGGGAGGCGGAGAAGGCCTGAGAACTCCCTCAGAAGCCGGTACCTGCCTACCGGCTCCGGACCCAACTGAGGGAGCAGTATCCGAAGGTCCAGTCCCTGGCAATGCTGAAGTCCCCATCAGCTCCACACCGGAGTTGGTACAGGCAATTGGTTTAAAAGAGGCGGATGATAGGGGCTGCAAAGGCACCTCACTGATGACCGACGAACCAGCAACTGACAATAACTGAGTAACATCCTTTGCTGTGGACCTCGGAGGCCTGTCTGAATCTCTGCACCTCTTACACACCCCAGAAGCCGGAAAAAAATCCGAAGACATGTTATAATTAAACCTTTTTCCAAAATAGTAAAAGGCAAAGTTATATCTATGCCTAATAGTACACTGATTGAACCTAGCACAAAACACACAATTAGCAACGTTGTGGTCAGGACCCAGACAGGGAATACAGTAAGAGTGAAAATCCCTATGAGGTATCTGTTTCCCACAAGAAATACAATTATTAACTTTTTCTGACATCTGACTGGAGCAAGAAAAAGACTTCCCCAATGGGGTACTTATCTGTAAAAAAAGAAAATCCTGGGATTAGATCCAAAAACAAACAGGAACAGGCTGATCGGCATCAGTGAACTGCAAAGGGCACCGCACAGCAAGAAAGACTGGGGAAATGGCGTCAGCTGAGGTCCTTATACCTTCCGGTGCATTGACTTCAGGTTAAATGCGACCTCAGCTGGCGCCTGATCCAGACTTTGGGATTCTGGCCGATCGAGGGCTGCTGCTGGCAGGAAGAAACCTACAGTGATGACTGCAACAGTGAACCACGGAGGACATCGATAAGGCTAAAAAGTAGGGACAGATTTTAAATATTGCTGTTATAAACTTAAGTTGATGGAATAATTGGTTCTATGTAAGCATACATTTTGTGAATGTTTGTGAGAAACAGAGAGAGAGAGAGAGAGAGAGAGAGAGAGAGATTACAAAAGCCCAAAAGTAGGGACAGATTTTAAATATTGATCCTAAACTTGGACAGTTGCTGGAATAATTGGATTTGCTAGCATGCATTTTGCAAAGGATATGAAATCTGTATTCTTGACCAAGGAAAACATGTTGGTGGGACAAAGGCTGAAAAACAGGTGAAGATTTTAAATATTGCTTTTATAAACTTAGAATGTTGTTGGAATAACTTTGTGTGTGCGTGTGTGTGTGTGAAAAACAACTCAGTACTATGGACAGATTTTAAATATTATTCTTATAAACTTAGGAAGTTGCTGGAATAACTGGATCAATGTTTGCATGCACTTTCTGTGAGGTTGGAATAACTGGATCTGTGTTACCATGCATTTTTGTGTATCAACAAAGACCCAGAACTGGGGGCAGGTTTTAAATATTGCAGTTATAAAACTGAGAAAATTGTTGGAGTAACTGGATCTGTATTAACATGCATTTTATGTGTGAGAACAAAGACCCAATAATAGACACAGATTTTAAATTGTGCTGTTATAAACTTAGAAAGTTGCTGGAGTAACTGTGTGTTAGCATGCATTTCTGTGTGTGTGGGGGTGGGGGGTGGGGGTGGGGGGTGTGAACATAGATCCAATAATACATACAAATTTTAATTATTATAATCTGAAAAAGTTGCCAGAATAGGTGGATCTGTGTTAACATGCATTTTCTGTGTGGTTGGTAGAATAACTGGATTTGGACTAGCATCCATTTGTGTGTGTGAGCTCACCAAAACATAGGGGCTGATTTTACATAACTCTGTTATAAACTGGAAAAGTTAGTGGAATAAATCGATCTGTGTTAACAATGCATTTTGTGTGTGTGAACAAAGACCCAATAATAGGGACAAATTTTAGATTTTCTTATAAACTTAGAAAGTTGCTGGAATTACTGGAACTATGTTAGCAGATTTTTAATTTTTCAGTTATAAAATTAGAAAATTGTTAGAATAACTGGATCTGTTTTAGCATGCATTTTCTGTGTGGTCTATAGAATAACTGGATCTGGATTAGCATCCATTTTTGTGTTTGAGCAGACTCAAATATAGGGGCTCATTTTAAATACCACTGTTGTAAACTGGAAAAGTTGCCAGAAGAACTGGATCTGTGTTAGCATGTATTTTCTGAGGTATATGAAGTCTGTACAAAACCAAACATGATGGGGGGGCAAAAGCCCAAAAATGGCAACAGATTAAGTACTGGTCTTAATAAACTTAGAAAGTTAACAGTCTGTTGGTATTAGTTGCATAGTTTCACTATTTTGCACTCTGTTTCATGTGGTTCTTAGAGCACTGTAGTTTTAATAACCATGCATATTCTATATTTCTGTTCTATTATGTGCTGAGATTCACTTTGGTTTGTGTTTACTGTTTAGGACATAAGTAGTATATTCATCTTCATGTTTTGTAATAACATACCAAAGGGAGTGCCTTTCAAAGACTGACCCAGTTCCAGTTCACGTCTTGACTGTTATAGCCTTAATTTACAGTGCCATGCTGTTTTTTCAGTGCTGGAGGCACTGTTGGCCACAAAGTCTTGTCTTATCTGAAGTTTTACTTGTAACATGAAGCAGCCAGAGTGAAGGATAAAAATTCAAAGGTGTGTAGTACCATTTGCTTGAATAGAATTGCAGCTTAAGTATTACAACTTGTTATCCTGTTGCTATTGCCTTAACAGATGTATAATACAGTGGAACAAGAGAAAAAAATGCCTATTTGTGTTTGGTTCTTTTTGCATTATACTGTGTCCGTCATGGTGTCTTGCATTATACTGTGGCTGTCATGGTGTCTTGCATTATGTGGCCATCATGGCTTCTTGCATTATACTGTATTTAGGTTGAGTGGGGTGGTGAACTTATGTGTAAACATGTAAGCTGACTGCAGATTCTCCATTGCTCATCAGACCTGATGCTGGAAAAAGTTGCTGTCATGTTTTAAAGCTTCTCTGCATAACTATTATGTGCTGAGATTCACTTTAGTTTGTGTTTACTGTTTAGGACATAAGTAGTATATTCAAATGTTGAAAGGTACCCTGCTTTACACTTCAACATCCCTGGAATATTAGATGTACTGGTAGCTAGAAATCTTGCCCATTTTATTTGCCCCAATAGAGAAAAATGCAGTCACTGAACATGTACTTATTGAGCATCCAATGAGGTTTTATTTCTTTTTTAATGCATTGCTGCTGCTTATTGTCATTGTGATGCTAGGATCCAGACTGTGACTGAATCTGAGATGTAGCTGAGCTCCTCTAGCCTTCTCCATGCTGCATGGCTTTGAAGTGCAGGTGACAGTGGTACATATTTTTCATGAACTGAGATGAAGTTCTGCCCAAAAATGAGCCCTTGGGCAATCAGTTTTTCATTGGAATGTTGCCTGTAGAAATGTAAGTTTGCATTGCATTGACCTGACTTTAGTAGGCAGAAGAAATGTGCATTTCTGATTGTGAGTTTGTGTTGTAGTAATGGAGTTCACACTGAAACAAAAACAAATATGAGATGCACAGCAGAAGAAGGCAAAGTGTGCTCATCAGGAAGAGGCAGCATGGCTGTTGGCAAGTTTAGTTGCCTTCCTGAATTGGTAAGTTAAAACCCATTGTGCATAACTGATCATAAAGTGTAAACCATTACAATGTACAGGACTCCAAATTCAGTCTTATAATTGTGACCAACCTTTGATAGGTAATAATAAATAATGGCATACTTGGTATGTAGTAGAGCATTTTCTCACTTTTCATTAATTACTGAAGCTATCACCATTAACATCCATGGCACTGTGTAACTGAATGCATCAATGGGTGGATTTAGGAAGGATCCTATAAATGAGTGATCAGTGCACATGTAACATTGATTTTTCAAGCATGCTACTGCCAGCTTTGCTATGATTATGTCATACATAATTTGTCATTGCCTTTGTATTATGTATGCAGCACTCTTTGAGGGGAGAATTGTAGAGCTGCTCATATTCTGTGTAATGAGTAAGGCAGCATCAGGCTAGCAGCATGTCTGCAATTATTTTATTGAGTAAATGTGATTGCTTCAGCCATGCATTGTGCAGCAGCATATGCTAAGTGGGTTCTTTCCAGCAGGCAAGCCAAAAGCCATTGAATCCTGTGGTACCTGCGGTGGTTTCAGATGGAGACTGCAATGTTGGGTACATTTATTTTGAGATTATGGAAAGCTGCAGTAGTCCTTTCATCACTGAGAAGTAATAAGATTATTTGTTTTAGGCATGTGTTTGAACTAACAAGTGCCTGTGGCAGCAGTAGAGCTGGGTGTTGTAGGAAAGTCATGGAACCACCAGTGCCTGGGGCAACAGCAGAGCTGGGTGTTGTAGACATTTCATGGAACTGTCAGTGCCTGTGGCAGCAGAGCTGGGTGCTGTAGGCATGTCATGGAACTGTCAGTGCCTGTGGCAGCAGCAGAGCTGGGTGTTGTAAGAATGTCATGGAACCATCAGTGCCTGTGGCAACAGCAGAGCTGGGTGTTGTAGGCATGTCATGGAACTGTCAGTGCCTGTGAAAGTAGTAGAGCTGGGTACTGTAGGGATGTCATGGAACCATCAGTGCCTGTGACAGCAGTAGAGCTGGGTGTTTTAGGCATGTCATGGAACCGTCAGTGCCCGTGACAGCAGCAGAGCTGGGTGCTGTAGGCATGTCATGGAACCATCAGTGCCTCTGGCAGCAGCAGAGCTGGGTGTTGTAGTCATGTCATGGAGCCATCATTGACTGTGGCAGCAGCAGAGCTGGTGTTGTAGGCATGTCCTGGAACCATCAGTGCCTGTGACAGCAGCAGAGCTGGGTGCTGTAGGCATGTCATGGAACCATCAGTGCCTCTGGCAGCAGCAGAGCTGGGTGTTGTAGTCATGTCATGGAGCCATCATTGACTGTGTCAGCAGCAGAGCTGGTGTTGTAGGCATGTCATGGAACCATCAGTGCCTGTGGCAACAGCAGAGCTGGGTGCTGTAGGAATGCCATGGAGCCATCAGTGCCTGCGGCAGTGGCAGAGCTGGTGTTGTAGGAATGTCATGGAACCATCAGTGCCTGTGGCAGTGGCAGAGCTGGTGTTGTAGGAATGTCATGGAACCATCAGTACCTGTGGCAGCAGCAGAGCTGAGTGTTGTAGGCATGTCATAGAACCATCTGTGCCTGTTGCAGCAGCAGAGCTGGATGTTGTAGGAACATCATGGACTGTCAATGCCTGTGGCAGCAGCAGAGCTGAGTGTTGTAGGCATGTCATGGAACCATCTGTCCCTGTTGCAGCAACAGAGCTGGATGTTGTAGGAACGTCATGGACTGTCAGTGTCTGTGGCAGCAGCAGAGCTGGGTGTTGTAGACATGTCATGGAATCATCAGTGCTCATGGCAAAAGACAAACTGTGTGCTGTAGGCATGTCATGGAACCATCAGTGCCTGTGGCAGCAGCAGAGCTGGGTGTTGTAGGCATGTCATGGAACTGCCAGTGCCTATGGCAGCAGCAGCAGAGCTGGGTGCTGTAGCATGTCATGGAACCATCAGTGCCTTTGGCAGAAGCAGAGTTGGGTGTTGTAGGCATGTCATGGAACTGTCAGTACCTGTATCAGCTGCACAGCTGGGTGAATGAAAACTTGCTATAGGGTAAGGCATTCTACAGAGCAGTGTAGGTTATGCATCAGCACAAATTGACTTATTACAAGGTCCTTTGGCAACACATCTCTCAGAACATCACAGCAATCATTCTGGCTGCAGTTTAGTCATTGTGATACAGTGAAATTAGTGATGGGAGGAGTGGCACAACCAGATCTTCCTGGAGAATCAGCTACAAGTCCACAAAGACCAAACAGCTTTCCTTCAGCTGAGTCTGTGAGTCAAGAATCAGTAGTTGTGACTCCATCTAGAAGTCCTGAATGAGAGGTGGCCTCTGCTACATACAGTAGCACCTATAACAGCATTGACGTGATCAAAGTAGAGACCAAGATGGGATTTGATATAAGGGATTGAAGTAGAGACCAAGATGTGATTTGATAAAAGTGCAATATCCTCCTGCAAGATGATGTTCAATCAAGTGCCATGACAGAGGACTACACAAGTACTGCAGCAGGACATGTGCAGCTCTTCAAGCATTCTAACATCCACACTACAGTTTAGAACAGCATGAATGATACCATAAAAGAATATGACATTGGCTTGTACAAACGTGGTCATCTTACACATATCAACAAAAACACCATCTTAACCATGCAATGGCTACATCGGGAAGGCTTTGAGTTCCTTAAGTGTTTCATGAGGTATTCTGGAAGCCAGCAAAACAGAAGATTCAGTCCACAACTTCTGCATGAATTCCAGTTTGCTCAGCATTCACAGAGTTTGGATGGGGTCCTCTGAGGTCCATGTTCAACACAGATAGATAGTGTGTGTTGATCTCCATGCCTATAACCAATTGGTCTAATGCAAGGAAGATTCTTGAATGTCATAGCAAATCAAAGAACCAAAGAAATGCACTTGCAAAGTCAGAGGCATTTCTTGAAGTAAGCTCTGGCCAACTGCAATCAGCTCATCAGTGCATTGCACAGAAAGATAACAAGTTGCAGGAATGCGCAGTTCATGCCTTGAGACGTAGCATGCTAATAATTATTCTCTGTGGATGACAAAATTTACCACTCTGTGGAAAACTGACTTGCACAAGAAACTTTAAAGCGTTGCTTGAATGCATAGCAGAAATGGACTCTGTACTCACCGACCATTTAATGGAGGGTCTGCAAAATGCACCGTACACCTTGGCACAAATTCAAAATGAAATTATTAATCATATTGGGTTACAGATCCAGAGAAAAAAATTAAGTAGAGTTAAAGAGGCAAAGTTCTTCAGTTTAATTGCTGTTGGAACAGCTGACATCTCCCATGAGCAGCAAGTGACTCTGGCTCTACGTTATGGTCATAGAAGTGACAAAATGCAGAAATCTGTGAAGACATCATTAAATTTGTGGAAGTGCATGACGCCACAGGAAAAGCCTTAGTTGACCTCTTTCTACAGGGTCTCACAGCATGGGATGCAGACAAGGTGATGTAAGGGCAAGGCTATGACAGAAGAAGCAACATGTGTGGCCATTTTAATGGTATGTAGGTAAGAATTCGAGCCCTGTTTCCAGAAGCTGTGTATACTGCCTTTAAAGCACACAAGCTCAACACTGCCATGCCATGTGTGTGATATGGCAAACAACTGTAGGAAAATAATTGTAATACTAAATTCATCCACCAAACATTACAATGAGCATTTATCCCACCTTAATGAATTTACACAGTTCCTATGTGAGAATGAAGATGAAGACAGAAATGCCTCACTTCAGGCATATGGAAACACCCAGTGAATGAGTCAGGCTGATTGCCTGCACAGCTTAAAGAATAAATATGTCATTCTTGTCATCCCTTTATTGTGTATTGTTGAGTATGACAAAGATGCTGACAGGTATCTGTACTTTATCACAAGATATGATTTCATTGTAGCTCTGGTTACAATGGAGTTTGTGCTTGATATTATTAAGCCACCATATCTGTAACTGCAGCAGGAACAGATTGACTTGATTCAGACTTGTGAAGAAACAAAGGTTGCCACTGATACTATGAGATCAAATGCTGACAATTCATTCTTTTTTCAGAGTTGCATGAATAAGTCAAATGGCTGGCAGCCAGAGTCATGGTAGAAGAAAGTGTTCCAAGGATCTGCAGAAGGCAGACTCAAAGAAACAATGTTGATGCTGCTGACTCAATGGAGTACTAGTCAAATACACCCAGCACAAAATCCAAAAGGACCATAAACTTTCCAATAAAACAGTCAGGAACCAAATGAATAGCTGCACTTTATTTTATTGCACTTCTTCTGGTACCTCGGCTAATAAGCCTTCAAGAAATAAAATGTTATATTATAGCAGCCTTTTTAAATCCCATCAATTTAATATGCAAATACATTTTATTCATTAAACATTTGATTAATAAAAAATCACCACCCAAACTTAAAGGTGTATTCCCCTTAAGTGAAAGAGAAGACAAACTTTATATTAACCTTGCTATGAAAAACACTACAAAATTATTGCGCATGCTCTATACGTAATTAATAACATTTCTAATAACTTTTTTAACTTTTACTTTTAAATTTGTTAAATCTATTTAACAATACATAACTATCTTATCACTATCTTATCTTAACTATCTTATCACTTTCATTGTTATCTAACAAAATCTATAACCTGATGTTCCCTCTTTAACTACACATACATGTATATGCACACACATGCAAACAAATAAAAACCCATTTAAACATCCAATAAACTAATAACCTAAAACAAAATGAATTAATTTCATTAAACACCCCAATTTACTTCTAGATTCAATCCACGTGGATGTAAGGTTCCTAAATTAATAATAAATTTTGCTTCCAGCTTTAATAACCTATGTATAAATTCACCCCCCCCCCATATAAGTTCCAAAGGGTCTGGCCAGAACACTGAAGAAAAAGCTATCCACATTTCCTTCAGTGACAGAACAAAAATGTTGGGCCACTGGGCTCTCTAATCTCACATGTCTAACATCACCCAAGTGTTCCAATATTCTCAACTTAACCTTCCTTTTTGTTTGCCCAATATACCACATTGTTGGTGTGCATCCACATCCAATGATGTAAATTACTCCACAAGAGTCACATTTAAATTAATTTTTGATCCAAAATTTCTTTCCATTGATGACAAAACCATCCACATTTTTCATTTTATTATATACTTTGCACCTTCCACAAGGAAAAGCCCCCAATTTTCCCCACAATGTTCTGTGCTCTCTGATTAAGCAATTCTTTTAAATTGCTAAATCTACCATATGAGAAAGTATCTCTCTTCAGGAATATTTTCCCTATTATCTCATCTCTACAAATTACTGGCCATAATTTATTTACCAAATCCCTTATGGTGTCTGAGAAAGGAGACAATTTAGTTGCATAAAACATAGGCTCCATTTCCTCTGAATCTTTTATATAATAATCATTCCTGTAACCTTCTTGATAACTTCTTTTACTTGGTATTCCTCTAACCTTATCCATTGCTGCTTGCATGTATGTGTCCTTATAGCCCCTATTTAACAACTTGTTCTTGACCCTGACAAATTTCTTTTCTAGTACTTGATTATCAGATGTATTAATAAGGGTACGCTTAAATTCCCCGTAAGGAAATGCAGTGGGTGAGAACTACTAGCCTCTAGAAAATTATTGGCAGCTGTTGTTTTATGAACAGGATGATATTGAAGCTTTCCATCCTTGCCTACATAGAATTCTACATCAAGAAACTGCATAGTTCTGTCACTGATTATATATGTAAACTCCAAGCCAAAAGAATTTTGACTTAAATTAGCCATGAAATTTACAAATTCCTTTTGGTCTCCCCTACACACAAATATCAGCTCATCAATAAAACGTTTAAACATGACCACATTATTTTTGAAAAAGCATGTGGGGTAGATGAACATATTCTCAAAAAAAGCCATAAACAGTATGACATACAAGGGGGCAAAAGCTGCCCCCATTGCTGTCCCCTCCAACTGCAAATAAAATGTTTGTTCAAAAATGAAATAATTGTGTGTAAGGGAATACTCCAACAGCTGACAAATATACATAGTTCTAGGGCCCTCCCACATCATTTTAGCAATTGCTTCTAAACCCTTCTCTATTCTAATATTTGTGTAATTTAACATCCACACAAGCAAGGTAATAATCTGAACTCCATTGGATCTTCTCAATATATTCCAAAACGTGTGCAGTATTTTTAACATATGACTGAACCCTGGGACAAAAAACCTTCAGTTGAGAATCCAAGAAAATGCCAGTGTTTTGCAAAAATGCTCCCAGCCCCGAAACTTTTGGCTCCCAGGAGGTTTAGTAAATGATTTCTACAACTTAGGAATTGCAAAGAACTTTGCATCTCTTGGATTTTTGCATACAATTTTTGGACATCAGTTTGATTAAAAAAACAGCCTTTCACCTCTTTCCAATAACTCAAGTAAGCCCTCATTAAACATGCTTACTAGATTAAATTACATTTTCTTATAAACTTTGTCATCTGACAACAATTCAAACACCATATTGTTGTAATCTTCCCTTCTCATTACTACACAATTTCCCCCTTTACTTGTGTAGAAACATACTGTTCAGTTAAGCCTCATAGCTGCTTTAAAGCTTTCCACTGTTTTTTACTTAAATTCTAGATAGTTGAATTTCTACTAAAATTATTATAAGCAACTTCTATTTGTTTTCACAATACAGTTTCAAACATATTAACAACTACAGACATTTTGGGAGGTACAAAAGAGCTTACAAATGGAACCTTTGGTACAATCAGTTTACCATATTCAGTTGCAAAACTCACATTGCATTCATTTGCATGGTCAAAATCATTACTGATGTCCAAGTTTAATGTATTATCAAATTCCACAACCGGGTTGTCATATACTGACATGTCCAGAAGCAAATCGTCCAACAATTCATCACAGCCCACTTCTGCTTCATTTCTGCCTTGCCCCTTATTAGAAAAAAGACTTAAAATGCAACTTTCTGAAAAACTATTTAATCTCACCAAATAAATCTGCTAGGGTAGGTAAATATGTAGGGACAAACGTAGTGCCCTTCAAAAGGACACTTGCAGCTTCTTCTGAAAGCATAAAGTCTGATAAGTTTACAATGCTTAAATCACTTTCCACAGATGAACCCATAACAATACAGTCTGTGTAGCTAGATGAAAATGTAAGGTCTATTAAGTTCACAGTACTTAAATCATTTTCTACAGATGATACAGACAAAATGCCATCTGTATGATTACCTGAAGGTGTCAGGTCTAATACATTTGCAATACTTAAGTCATTTACTACCTTTAAAACAGGGGAAGTACAGTTTGTGTAGTTAACACATACCTCTATCCATTCGCAAGAACAGTCTAATTTCTTTTTCCCCATTCCCTGAAATATTTTGCCCCTTCCTCTGCCACGAGCTGGAGTACTATCAATGGAACATGTTCATTACATTTCTGGATCATGTCATAGGTGAAATAAAAGACCAACTTATAGAATGCCACCCACATTTCATTCCGCAGTATCTGGTGCCGAACATGCTCATGCTTTGGAAAAGATGAGAAAGTGATGTAATTGTACAATGCATACAAGACTGACATATCCAGACTGCCTAGTTTCAAAAATGAGCTTCACCAATGAGTGGGTAGGTGGAAAGCAATTTCACGAGACAAGCTGGCAACTACTATCATTTCAACCCTACAGCAGTTGATCCCAGTATTTTATTCAAATATAAACAGTGCATTAACAGTTCTGGCCACCATGCCAGTGAGTGTTTCCTCTGCAGAGTAGTCATTCAGTGCTGTATGATGCAATAAGACTTGGTTACAAAAAATATATTCTTGATGTATTTTTAAGTGAGTTGGCCTTCATGTACATACATGATATCATAGATGTTAAAAATCACACAGGTGGTATCACTGGTTTAATGTCTTTCCAAGGAGAAACAGCAGACCATCAAGATAATTAGAGATGGGTACTCATGGCTAATTGTACATTGTGGTGTGCTGAGGCTATGCTGTGGATGGGTGGCCTCCCCTTTTGACTGGATTGGGGCCTGCTTGGTGTGAATGGTTTAGGCTTCAGTTGCCAAATGATGTGAGAACCAGGTGGCCAACAGCTCAGCCCAGATGGATTCCCTTTGGACTGATTTGTGGGCTGCTTACTGCAAAGGGTTTAGGATGCTTTTTTAAATGCACCAAAACCAAAACAGTCAGTCCAGCCTGGATGGTTTCCCTTTAGACTGGCTTGTGGGCCGCTTATTGTGAATAATTTAGGTTGATTTTTTAAGGTAGCAAAACCAGAGCAATTAGCAGCCATTTGGTGATGAATAAATCTTTGTGAGGTTGATGTCTGGTGGTGTGAATGGACCTCTGTGTGACTGGCTATCTTGATGTGGTAGAGGGATTTGTTGCAGTGAAAGGCTCAGGCTGTCTCCTCCTATTGACTGGGTTGCGGTTTGCTGCCTGTGAATGGTTTAGGTTGCTATTAAATGCACCTAAACCAGAGCAGCCAACAGCCCAGCCCAAATGGCTTCCTTCTGGACTCAGTTGTGGGCTACTTACTGTGAATGGTTTAGGCTGTTTTTTTTTGTTTTTGTTTTTGTTTAAGTTATCAAAACCACAGCAGACATTAACTCCCAGTAGCACTTACTGTGCACTGTGGTTGTGTGAGGTGCAACTGGACCTCTATGGGACTGGTGTGTGGTAGTATGACTGGACCTTTGTGAGGATGGTGTGTGGTGGACTGAATAAACCTCTGTGTGACTGGCTACCTTGACGTGGTAGAGGAGTCTGTTGCAGTAAATGGCTCAGGCTGTCTCCCCCTGTTGACTGGGTTGTGGGTTGCTGCCTGTGAATGGTCTGGGTTGTGGGTTGCTGCCTGTAAATGGTTTAGGCTACTATTAAATGCACCTAAACCAAAGCAGCCAACAATCCAGCCTGGGTGACTTCCCTTTTGGCTAGATTGTGAGCTGCTTATTGCAAATGGTTTAGGTTGTTTTTTTAAGGTATTAAAATCAGAGCAGTTAGCAGCCAATATGTGTGTGGTGTATGTGTGTGTGTGTGTGTGTGTGTGTGTGTGTGTGTGTGTGTGTGTGTGTGTGTGTGTGTGTGTGTGGGAGGGTGTAGGGTGTGTGTATGGGGAGGTGTGGGATGTGTGTGTTGTGAATAGACCCCTGGGAGATTGGTTACCTTGATGTGGTACGGGGGACTGTTGCAGTGAATCACTGATACTAAATGCCAGTTAAGAGTGATCATGGACATCTCAGATTAAATTTTGGCAGGGCAGCATGGATGAATGGGGGAGGCTAGCAGTACCAGATATTAGAGTAAAAATCGAAAAAAACTGTCTAAACCTCTGAAGTTTTTGTATTGACATATTTTACATTTGGTTGTAGTAATGTACCAAATGCACCATAGAACTTAAATTACTGTGCATTATGAATTATTTTTTATATATATATTAATAAAATGAGTTAAAAGACAAAGTATCACATTGATGTACTGACGTAGCTCTCACTCTTGGCTGCTGTAATGCACTGAATGCACTGGAGTATTTCATTTACCATCTTTTATAAATTATTTCCTTATAGATATTAATGAAATCATTGAAACACACAATGCTATTTACTACTTTATTCATTAATACTTGATTCTTCAACCAGCCTTATGGTTCTCCTTTCCTGCTGTCACCTATTGTAGGCAATTTCATGCTCAGCTATAAAGAGAAGACATAAGACAATTGCAGATTAGCTGTATTTTACATTTTACCTTAATATTACTTATATGACGAATAATTATATGCAAGACATTTTATTCACTGCAATACTTGCTTGCTATGTGTTTATTTAAATATTTATTACTATCAGAATTCTTATTCTGTAGCAGTCTTACCTATACTGCAAGTTATAAACAAACCAATGCACTTTTGGTGGAATGGTGTTTTAAAATATTATGCTTTGCATGCAACAGTCTGTGAATTGCATTCAGGCAGAAGTTGTTAATGCAAAGAAAAATGTAATAATTCATAGAAGTTTTCATTTCCTTACCTACAGTATACAAAAGTGGGTACTGCTTAAGAATTCTAAGACTACAAGGGAATGTTTTAAAATGTATACAGAAGTAATAAAACTGGTTATTTCTCACAAAAGTATGTGCTGGTCATTCACTTAACAGTACAGTCCCCATCCCAGCTTCCCTCTTTCAACCTGTACTCTGACAAAAGTTCAATGCTTGACTGAGAACTCAGCCATCTTGTACATACAGTTAATATTGTGAAAGAAATTATTGTATTTTTACAATTATTACACTAATATTTATCTTCTTTCCACAAACAATCCTTTCTTTACAAAAACAGTTTATATGTACCTTAACTACTACCTAAGGTATTAAACATTAAATGAAAATAATATGTGGAAATGCATTTCTGTTTTTCATTTGTTTTTATTTATTTATTTATTTATTTTTGCTTTCTGTATAAATACATGAACAAGTAGTTGTAAGTGTACTTATGCAGATGCGTACCTGTGATTTAAATATAAATATATATATATATATATATATATATATATATATATATATATATATATATATATATTATTTTACTCATACATACATTATATTTGCATTTACGCAGACAATTACATTATCACATAAACATTCAGCATATATTTGTATACAGATGCAGTTCCATGTACAGATATGTTTTTGCTATCTTCTGCATTATTATAATAACACTTTAGATACATATTTGCAATTATACCTATTTTTCTAGCAAATGCCTTCAATTATTTTTAAGCCTATGTTTAATATGACCAAAATAAATTAATACATATTAATACTTGCTATAGAACTCTGGCCTTCTTGCTGCCACCTGGTCAACCCACTCAGCCAGCTGGTTTGTCCTATGCTTCTGTAGATCATTATTCCTGTGCTGGCTCTGTCGGCTAGAGTGGGCAATCCCTGTCAGGGATGAGAGGTGCTTACCCACCTCCTTCCAGATTTCTATCTTTTCTACTTGGAACCACATGTGCATGCCTGGATCATATCCAGATATGAATACCTAAAATGGTGGACCATTATCAACGTCTCCTTATCTGATTAACTCAAAATTCAGCCTCATGCCCTCATAGTTGCTGCTATCATTCAAAGTGCCAGAGACACAATGAAGAAAGCATGGACAAGGCTTTGGTTCACTGTTTTAGAACAACTGGCATGTGCCATCACTTTTACCAAGGTACTGTTATTATGAAGTTTGGTTTAACCAAAAATGCTTTGTCACATACATGCTGTTTTTAAAGGAATACATTCACATTTCATTTATATGATGGATAAAAAAGACAGTATGCAGTCATCATTTTCCTTTGCAATACTTAACAATTGCTGAACATTGCCTTAGTTACTTTTTTTGTAGTAGTACACCTGAATGTCATTTATTCGTGCAGTACAGCAGTTTTTTTTAGTGGGGATTACAGAAAAACAAATTCTTGTGTGTGTGATTACCAACTTTTATTAAATGTTGAGTAGGTTGAGGTGGGAAGATGTGCCACATGATGTTAGATAGGCAGAGACCATTTATTTATGCAACAGAGCATCAGTCTTTCTTTCATTTATTTATGCAACAGAGCATCAGTCTTTCTTTTGGGGGGGTTCAGAAACAAATATTGCTGTGTGTGTAATTACCAACTTTTATGAAATGCTGAGTGGTTTGATGTTAAAAGGTATGCCAGATGATGTTAGATGAGCAGATATTACAGTTCATGGTTGTGTAAACAGTCATGCATGATTCTATTTTATTTTTTTAATTAATCTATTCAGATTTGAGCATGTCTATGGCTACCTGTAATTTCTCACTGTATGCTGGGAATAACTCAGGATTATTACGGACTTTACTGCTTTCACAGCACATTTATGTGAACCCAAGACCATGAGCCCCTGAGAGAGATTTGTGTGTACAAGTAGCAGTACATATTCAAGTATTTTAGCTATTCATAGAGATAAATGTAACAGGGACTAATTTGCATACAAAATGTGTAAATGGACCTGAATTTACATGAAATAGCTTTACAGCACCATATTAACTTATAGTTACTCAAGTTAGGTGGCAAATGACTTATACAACTGTGGACATTTTTAAGTAAGAAAACTACAATAGAAATATTGCAAATTAAAATCCATCCCATCCATCCTTAACTCCGTTTTTCCATTTTGCACATAAGGTCGAGGTGTCACTTCAACAGTGACAATCATCTCAAGCCAGGGTTTACACCACCAAGTGGCTAGCCCTGCTGCTGTAAATTAAGAATGCAAATTAAGACAACAGACTTGATAATGTAAAGTTAGTGAGTTCACTTCAAGAAATGTTTCTGCTACTAATATGATGGGCATATTACAAAGGCTTTTAGTGACTACTGTAAAGCAATAATTTTTGAATGGAAAGTCATTTGGATCTCAAATTATTTTGGATCACTGAGAAAATAATTTACTGTGGTGTCATTTAGTAATCTTGCATACGTGGTAGAAATTCAATGATTTAATTGTGAAGTACTGAACGGGTAAGAAAGTATAGTAGGGTCAACATGTATGCATTGTTACTTTGGATATTTCTGTGTACATCACAGATGAATAAAAAATGATAGTATTATGAATACAATACAGTGGAAGAGGCTAGAGGATGGATGAATATTTAACAAATTAATTGATTTACCATTGTGACTGTATTTATGATAGTAAAGACATTACTATAACACAACTTTACTTGGCTGCTTTGAGATTTTGTATGTGTTTATAATTATGGGTTTTGTGTCACCTAATGTTTTATGAAGATGACAGGCATGCTATCATTGTGTTGTTTAAAGTGATGATTATGCAAAACATTTTTGTGTATGACTGTGGCATATTTTTTCATGTGCAGTGATGAAGCAGAACAAGGAATCAAGGCAGATTAAGGACAACTTCAGCCATGAGGAAACCACATTCTTGTGGCAGTCCTTAGGATGTGAAAAATGTCTCTTTGGCAAAGGGGGGATAAAATAAGCATAGAGGACAAAAGCTTGGAATCAAGTTGAGCTGAACATTAATGCAGTCAGTGGAAGAATTTATAAATTAACACAGTACAAGAATAGTGCAAATTATATGTTAAGATGTGCTATAAGCAAGGTGAATCAGAATGCAATTGCTCATACCAATATTCAGGGGAAGGGCATCTAACAAGTATCCCATTAACACCAGATGAGAATACCTCCTCTCCCTCCATGGGGATGACTATACACAGAAGGTGAATACAAAGGAATAATCAGAGGTTGTGTGGACACTGGCTATAACCATTGTTTGCAGCAGCAGCAGTACTCATCTACTCGGAAAGGATGGTTTAAAAATAGTAACACATATTTATATCGAGAACTGAATGCTGACAATAAATGATTACGTGAAATACATGACAATTACTATTAATAGGGTGTCTTCTACATCTACACAGAATGACAATGAAGGCAGTATGCATAGTGTCACCCATGCCTGCTTAATAAGCATACAGTATTGTATGATATGATATTTCATTAGTAATATTTTCAAATCATTTTTGCAGGGTTAACAGTGGAAACAAACAGTTCCACTATACCCAAAAATTAACATGATAGCAGGAAAATGGCTGCTTAAGACAACAATGGTGATAGTATAGTCATATCTGTGAGACAGTGTGAGGATGGTGGCACACATCTTCAAGTTCAAGGCAGTATCTCACACCTCACGACATACTACTAGTAACTCAGTTGGAAGTGACAGTGCATCACAGAGTCAAGTACATGCCTGCATTATACACACACTTGTACAATAAGAAAACCAATGCACCTGTACTCCAGTATCTCCAACCACAGATGAACACTCTCAGGATGATGGCTAATATTCAGAGGTACAGTGTCCACAATGATGCCTTTACAACAGGAAGCCAGGCACAGGAATTTGTTACAGCTATCCAAGGAAACACTTAAAGTATTGGCAGCCCAGCAGCAAATGTGCTTTAACATTTTTAGACCTCAGATCACTTCCAGAGAGAAATGGTTAAATTCCTCCAGGATATTTGTGAGGATTTCTTGCACTACTTGGAAATGGCACAGAATACAGATAATGCCATGATCAGAATATTGTATACTATAGTGGCACAACAAGCATGGTGGCCACCTCCATTCATACACTAGTTAGGACTTACTGGACTCAAGTAGGAATCAGACTCAAAAAGGGAAAAGGAAGGGGTACTATCTGGACACATAGGACAGATCACATGAGACTACAAGTGCTTCTCAAGAAAGTATTGTAATTAGGGGGAAAAAGCACACGAGATTTCATGCAGTCCACATCAGAGTTCATTTACACCTAGTGGAACCTCTTATTAAAGGTCCCAATCACATTCCCACAGCCCTCTGAGATCAGTGCCTGCAGGATCACCTGCATCAAGCAGGTCACAACATCAGAACAACTCACCATCTAACTCTTATGAAAGCACCTCTTCAAAATCACTTGCACCATCACTTAGCCTATCTTTATGAGAAGTGTGTGACAAATTTGACATTGACCTACTGTGATATGTCTAACGTTTCTGTTACTTACAATCTGACCTTTACAAACACAGGTTAATGTTTAACTTCAAATGGAATAAATTATTTAAATAAATAAATTAATAAATAAAGTGGAGTCATAAACAATTTCTGACTGTATGCATTTCATTATTGTAATGGCACTGCTTAAAACCTCATGGAACTGTGAAAAGCAATCCGTATGTCATAACATATCGTTGCCATAACATATGATTACAGTCATTAACACCAATGTCATTGCTACAGCTGGCAGTTACCCAAAATTCAAAAGTAGTAACACATAAGTTTTCATGGAAACACAGTAATGAGAACATTAGAGATTAAAATGAGTATCCTGCCATGTGAAAGATACTGCTGCCACTTTACCCTCACCACTGCACAAATGAAGATGTTCTTTGTCTCTGGGGCCACAAATCATTATGTATGACTGAGTAAAATAATCTGATGTGCAGCACCTCCATAGACAACACATACTTTAAACACATTGCATAATATAAAAACAATAAGATACTTTTTTTTATTTAAATGCAAGATATGAACTCGTTACATACTGAATTAACTCTTTTTGTAATTGATCCACTTGATTACTTTCAGTAGTGCATACTTAAGTAAACTACCTCACTATAATGTATTCTGCAAAACAGTTAAAAATGTAATTACTGCTGATATAATGCTTTATGACATCACTGAACAGGACTCAGTGAGCATGTAGGCATGACTTCTATGAACAATATGAGTAACTGTTCTGAAAAAAAATATTTAAAGATGAGAAGAAATATCTGATGAATAGTGACAGTAGACCATGCACCATACAGCATACCCCACAGATATTACTACATGCTTCATTTATACTGTATGTGTTTTTTTTACAAGAAAGGAAACACTAAACTGAATGTCATGGTCCTTAGTATTGGACTAGACGCCACTCCTTTATCTGTGCAGCCAAATGTTGTACATGAAACTGCCACATGGGGCCTTACTACTGCAGCTGGTCATCATTAGTCATAGTAGGACTGGAACTGGGAGCTACAGTGACAGCTTGAGTCAACTTTACCACCAGACTGGTGCAATGTCATGTTGAACAGAATGCAACATTCAGAAAACATCTTGTACACAGGAGATGGGTCATACTGAAGGGTACCACAGACTCATCCAGGCACCTAAATGAGCCTTTAGGAGGCAGAAGACACTCTTGATGACAATACAGGTCTGGGACATGGATGTGTTATAGGTTTCTTCTACAGATCAACTTAGATTTCTCACTATTGTCATGAGCCATGGCTCCACAAGCTATCCAGCAGCATCTGAAAGATAAAATAAAAAACAGAAAGAGATAGAAAGGGAGACAAAACAGTGAAAAAAAGTGGTTTCGTTTTCAGCAACACCTATAATTACTTCAATACAATAGAAAAAGAAATAAATACCTTACCAACAACATGCTCACTGCACATCCTATTATGTAGGAAGACGTGGTCAAGTTGAGTTAGTTTGCCACATATGGGAATCATGTGTACTGCCAATATGCTGGGAAGAGACATTGGTGATGCACCCTCATGCATCATACACTACCTGGCAATTGATGGAATAGTAGCTCTTCCTTTTGTGTTATGACTCACCGCATGGACCTAAAATGCCTTTAATTGTAAGATGGGTGCAATCTATTGTACCAATTATCTCTGGAAAATGCACCAGCCCCATAAAATTTACACAGTCCTTGCTCAATCCTGAAGTGAAACTGTGAAATAGATGCATTGATCCACAGATGCCAAGAGTACATTCAAGAACTTCTGTAGTATCCTCTAGGCAGTAGTCTGTGATATACCTAATGTGTCCCCAGTCTGTCTCTGGAAGATTCCTATGGCATGCAGAGTGAGAGTTAAAAATACCTTAATATACAAACATTCCTCCAGTACCCCTATGGGTCATCAGTACTCACTAAGATCCTTATATCACTATCCTGTCTAAACCTATCAAGTTTCCTTGGTTATCCAAATTATCCTCTGCCTACATCTCCACCTTATTGGCTGGCAAACACCTATGTGTGCAAGTGATTTTGGCTGTTCCAAGACAAACAGCTCATACCAGGAAATTGCAAGGCTAACAACAAGTGTCAACATTATTATGCATTGCAAAGTAGATAGGACTGGCAAGACTCACTTTTATATAGCACATCTTTGGATGGAGCAGAAAAGAGAGAACATTTCACTATGAATCACAAACTGGCAAGAGAATGCTTCAATAGCATAGGCTGAATTATATCACTTCTCATTTACATCTCATTCTGACTTCATTTGCCTATGCTTATTCATGAACATTGCATGCTAGCATAAGTGGCCTTAGTGAATTGTAGCTTAGCAGAGATCATTTGCAGACAGTGAGGGCAGCATTAACATGTCTGTGTAACAATTATGAGTGCCACCAGTTTTGTACTTCAAACTGATAATGTATTTTAAAGTACTGTATTCATCATAAGTAAGTGCCTAGAGGGCTGAGATATTTCATGTTTACCAACAATGTATATGGACATAGTCAGATGATTATTTTATTAAATAGTTATGGAATGGATCTTATGGGAGTGATTGCTAGAAATAAGGCAACACTGATAGCTGGTCTTTATGAAGAGATTGCCATCCTGATTCAAGCCACCATTCAAGATCATATGTTTTTAGTGGAAAAAGAAAGATATTACGATGTATTTAGTAAGACTGACTCTTAGTATGAGAACATTAAAAAGAGAAAAATAGGTAAAATGTTGAAGAAACAAAAAGGAATATGTAGCTAATAAAGCATATCAACTCCCTAGTTTTATCTTAAGAACAATAGTGACAATTTGTGGAATGGTAATGTTGCTTTCCCTACTGAAAATAATGATAGAAAAGAAGACAATACTTGCAAACATAACTTGAATGACCCTTTGGACTTTCTTTCATTGAGATAGTCAGAGTGTCTGACATATTGCAACAGCTGAGAGACCGCAAAAGTGGGATCCTTGTGTACTACCAATTGGTCCAAAATTTATCTCATGAATATCCAAAGGAGGAGTGGATGAGGCGGGTCTATGTTACAAAGTTGAAAAGACCCAACATTGAATGGCTTAAACGTCAAAAATGCCATGCCTCAAAGTTGATCTTGTGGGTGGGGGGCTGCACCCCCATGCCCCCCGCTAATTATATGTACCAACTCCAAGATTGCACTACAGTGAGGAAAGGGAACATTTTCTGATCTTCACTTTACCGTGATCTCACAAAAAATAAAAAACATCGAACAGCATTTCTGATGTTAAAGCTGTTCAATGTTCATCCTCTTCAATTTCATGATAGGAACCCGGAAGAGGCAGTGTGAAAGAATGAAGACCATAACGCTTTCAAATTCTGATACTATTATTAATAATACTGACAATGGCTTTCTTCATTCTTTGGACACTTTTATGATTTTTAATTATAGTGGATTAACTTATCTAACCTAAACATTTTAAATTGCTTAAAAAGGGATTTCAAATCATTTTTCATTTTACAAACACAGGGGGTGCTAGTTGATTTAAAATTATTGGGATGCTAGTTGTCTTGATTTCATGATTATCTTTAAAGATCAACCTAATAAAGCATGTCATTCCCCCTTAAAATGAAGAGTACCTCTATTTCCCTGTGTATTTGGCATAGCATCTTTTTGAGAAGATGTTTGAAAGGGATGTTAGAGATTACCTCAAAGCTAGATATAATAATTTAGATGAAGATGAAAAAGTTTTACTTAGAAACCCTTTTCCTTTAAGAATTCTGAAACCAGTCAAAGAAGAAGGTGTGATGGTCCTTACTCCAGACCAGTAACCAAGCAGGTGCAGACCTCAACACTGACAGAGGTGAGGGACAGCCACTAGGAACAAAAATGGATACACACAGTATTTCCAGATGCAGCTCTCTATATCAAGCACAATTTCCCTTAAGAGCCCACAGGGAGCATAATCCATACCTGGGGCTTGACTACCAGGTCCCAAACAAGCCTCTACACTGACCACTTTGGAGGTCTGTGTCCCTGTTCCAAGTAACTGACACACACACTTGGATATTTGATCTTCACACACACACACACACACACACACACACACACACACACACACACACACACACACACACACACACACACACTCCTGGAAAGGTTGGCATAGATTTACCAGCTGTGACCCCTCTGCCCAGACTACAAAAGTAATTACACTGCCACCAGTCAGCTACTCTAAGGATCTTACAAGGGTACCCAATTATACTGAGTAAAATTAATACCAATAAAAATGGTAGAGTTTGACCAATGCAGCATGGCTTTCAGGAGCAGCCACAGTGTCACTAAAATAAGCATAGCATAAGTACTCTTAAGATGTTAAACATATTCTTTAAAAGGCCAGTCACAATGAAAGGTATATAAATATGTTATAATAAAATAGAAACCATGAGAATATTGAATATATAGATACAATAAGCTCCAGAGTTTCAATCACAGGAGATATAAAAATAACAAAGTTGCATAGATTCACACAGATGCAGGAAAACAATATTTAACTAATTTCACTATATTTTCCTGACTGCCTAAAACATTATTGATCCCTGATTACTTACTAAATCAAGGCAAGATGAAGTGTTTTGAGTTGCTTACTACAGCAAGGTAAGATGAGGTGTGAGGTTATGTGAAATATCTGTGAGAGATCTTTCCTGTCAGGTTCAGAAAAACAAAGTGCTACTGCAAGAATTCTGGAATATTTCTCACTAATATCTAAAAAAATCCCTTCAGTGCTGGTTATAAAATGACACATCACATCTGTCCACCTGACTCTAGTACAGTACATACCCAGAGCTTTCCTATGATATATTACAGCATCTGAAAACTATAAAACAATTTCAGAAACCTACACTCTTGCAGGGTATCAATTAGTTTACCCCTAAGGACAATACAGTATGATTCCTAGTCCTGGTTTTCCCAGACATTTTGTCTCTGGCTGCAATCAGACCTGTAAGATAAAATCTTTATAGCCTAAACCAACCCATTTAATTTTCAACCTATTTTTCAAAATTAGCTGAGCTGAGACTAACATCTTTCCTTCCAGAATTCTCTGTTAAAACATATACATTTAATCAGTTATAATAATACTGTCTGACATGCATGCATATCTCTTTTCTGTCAAGCAAGACCCAATCTTGGTGCATTTTTTTAACACAAACAACTTTACAAATACATTTTTAACACAAGCATCTGTGCAAATCAATGCAATAGTCAAATGACATAAAATTCTTTACAAAACTCCTGCTAACTATGCTGGCATATGTCACACATGAACTGTCCTACTCTCCCTGGCACAGATGGCACTACCTCATATCATCTCAGAAGGCTTATGATAGTGGAAGCTATGGCTGATGCTGGATAGATGTTGAATATATTGCATGGTATAGGAAATTATTCCCAGTTCTTGGAATGCGAGATTAACATTATGTTTGGTTAGACTGACATTTTTTATTGATAGACCATCTTACAGATGGTCTGATGGATAAGCATTTATTTGATTTTTTTTAAAGCTGAACAACTGATCATCCATGCTACTTTTCGGAATTTCAAAACTTCACAAATCTGCAGATCCCCCAAAACTGATAATGGCCACAAATGGATCAAAGACACAGCCTCTGGCCATGTATACTGATTGAGAATTCAATCCATTTTTGCAATTTACCAAATATTTACTTAGAGATTTATGGAATTTTTTGAGATGTGTCACTGCTGAAATGTAAAATGATGATTTGACAATTTGATTTTTATTGCCATTGATATTATTGACCTTTATCAGTCATACCCCATCTATGATGATAATAATGTTTTTTTAGAAGTTATATTAACTTCTGATTTTTTTAATTATAAGTATTTAAGATTCTTCTTAGAATTTATGGATGTCATTCTTGCAAATATTGTTTTTGAAGGTGAGTTTTGCAAACAGACTCAAGGAGTGGCATTGGGGGAAGCTTACTCCTCACTATATGCTAATATGGTACTCTGGACATTGGAGGAAAAGTCAATTTTAAATCATCATTTTCTAACTGATGGTGTTTATATACTCAGTTTTTGGATGACTTTTGTATAATTTGGAAAGATACCACAGAAAATTTGAGTTTCTTAACTATATTCAAGAGACTGTATCTGTTTTTGAAATTTGCATACCATGTTTCTCAATATAAGATTTGTTGCTTAGATGTTAAGTTAACCAAAGATAAAGCCAATTAGATATTTAAGTCAGGTATTCATCACAAGGCTAATTGTCAGTTCCTATTAATATATCACCAATAGTCATCTCCTCCATCAGAAGGGAAATATAGTGAAAAGGACAGTCTGTCAGATTGACATGTATGTTATCAGATAATAATGAATTTTTGAGCAACTGCAATCTGCTTATTGATATGTTTTTAGAAAGTGGCTACCTCAGTGATTTGTTATTAAAAATTAAAAATTATATCATTGAAGGCTGGGGGACCAAGTATAGCCTTATATTACGAAAATAGATCTATGTTCCACTTCCTGACAGGTAATGAAATCAATTCTGAAATAGCTTTAACACTGAGATACTTAATTTTACTTAGAGAGCTTCCTACTGACAAAGCTTTAAGAATTCTGAAACCAGACAAGGAAGGAGGCTTGTGCTAATGGATTCTCTGTATTATACTAGGCAGATGTTGTATATATTGTATGGTAGAGGAAATTATTCTCAGGTCACAGAATGTGAAATTAACATTGCTTATTGCAATTCAATTATAGAACCAATCATGATACAAAGGGGGTATATTAAAGCATTGTGGACTTCTTGTCCCACTTTACTGATGTTTCTTATATTTTTATTTAGAATCCCTTTGTTAAATATAAATGAAGCATAACATTAAGGAGATATTGAAATGAACAGTGCTTATATTAATGCTAAAAGACCCATTAAAGGGACTTACATATGTGACTGATGTAACCAGTGTAAGTATATAACAAATGAGGATCAGGTTTACCTTGAGGGATGAAAACTATAAAAGCTCCACAACAGTTTAACTGTTTAAGTAAGGAAGTTATTTACACTCTTTGTTTTAAAGAGTGCCCCTCATTTTACATTGGGAAGACTGATATATATTTTGAGTAAAAGAGTTTATAACCACATCTATGGTATGGTCCACCAAATAGAAACTAATGCTGTTTATTACCATGTACAGGAGTGCAAATCCAGCACCTACCAGTTTTTTGAGTTTGCAAAAATGATTTATGAGACAAACCCTGGGAAACAAAAATAATTATAGGTACTTGATTTAGCAATTAAAACTAGAGACAGGGATTACCCAACAGTTAAATGAGACTTAGAGCAGAAAGGCTCTGATGTTCTTGCATAATAAAGTGCATGTAAACATATATACATATATACATACATACATACATACATATATATGGGGCCACTACAGATCATCAAAATGCTCAGTTGTTTACATCTGTTTAATTGAACACAATTGGTTGACATGCAGGTAGTCAATAGGTGTGTGAGTTCGACATTCCCCAGGTGGGGAATATTCCCTTTCCGCGAGGATTGCATGATCTTGCAGTTATAATTAGCAGGGGTGTAGGGGATTCATTGGGCCCCCCCTGCAAAAATATGTTTTTTTTTTGTTTGTTTTGGAAATTGTGTACATGCTTGATGTTTTGATGGTCGGAAATATTTTTTGAGGTTTAAGTTAGTAGACCCGTATATATATATATATATATATATATATATATATATATATATATATATATATATGTGTGTGTGTGTGTGTGTGTGTGTGTGTGTGTGTGTGTGTGTGTGTGTGTGTGTGTATACACACACACACACACACAGACACACATATGTGGGTCTTGAGATGACAACATCAAAGCTGCAGAACAACAAACGTTCACAAAAGTGAAACTTACTAGATTGAAACAAACACATTCAATACATTACAGGAGAAAGAGACGTCTGTCTGTCCCTTTAAACTACACTGTGATTTACAGCAACTTTTGAGGCAAACATGGAACACTTTCCGGATGACAATTGCTCTACTGAAATTATGAACACAGTGTTCTATTTAGCTTCACAACAACCTTTTTCTATATCTTTGCCCCCATGCACCCTGCAAATTATATATAGCAACTCCAAGATCACATTACAGTGGGGAAAACGGGGAATTTCCAGATCCTTGTACCACAATAAAAAATTTGTGTAACATCTGCAGCTGTTTTTTTGATTTCTTGAGTTTCAGGTATGTGAATGTTCATTGTTGTGTCATTTTGGTGCTGTTGTCTTGTTGTTTTCAGTTTCGGTCATATGTTAATTCGGTAAACTGATAGGGACCCATATATAAAATATTTTAGGAATAAGCAGTCATTATTTGGGAGTTTCTAGTAAATTTTGAGAACTTATATGGTATTTAAGAGTGATTGCCATGTGACTGTATTTTACATATATAAGTGTGGAGCATTTATATGGATGTATGCTTCAAAGATATCCTGTGATATTTAAGGAAGAAAGCACTTAACATTAAATTTCATCTGGTTTTAAGTCCCATGCTCTGGCTTACACAAATATTTTGTGATTGTAATTTTTAAATATGTATCCCACTTAATACATTTATTTATTTATTTATTTATTTATTTCAGTTTGATGATGGAGAAGTCCACTGGGCCTAAAAAGAGTCTATTTTCAGTGGAGGCCTGTGGAGAAAAGCTCAAGTAACAATGACAAACATATTAGCATATACATATACAAAGCAAAGAAGTCATACAGCTTTATGTAGCATTTTTTAGTACTTAGCAGCTGAGCATGTATTTCAAAGGAAAGATTAGCAGTTGTGGTTGTTCCCAAGACTTTTTATTGGATTGATTAATTTATGGGGTGTTATGAAAGGTAAACAGGTGAGTGAACTACAGCCTTTCCAAAATACAACATATTGCATGTCTTGTAACTAAAATGTATACCTATGTTGTATGACTAGTCAGCAGTCTGTCTCACATAAGGATTAAAGTGTTCAATGTTAGATTAATTTTGTTCAGTGAAACCAGTCTTACAGTCATCCACATGCTAATTTATCCAACATGTCTTAGAACTATGAAAGGAGGTAAGTGCAATTTTAAATAATGTAGGTCCGAGAACTTAGCCTCATGGAACTCCAAGATGGATAGGAATAGAGTCATATTTTTTGCTCTTTATGGTTATGCACTGGGTTCTATCAAGTTAACTATGACATAACCATTTTACTAAGAATATATTGACTTTAGCCTTGATAAGGCTTTGATAAATTCTTGTTAAGGAAGTGAAAAGCTTTCACTAACCAATGAAAATTGCTCCACATTAAAGACCTAGATAGTGGGCCTTAGTAATTTCATCATAAAAACTTAATTAAGTTGTCAACATAGATTTACCTTTTTACAAAACATGTTGATCTAAGTTCAAAACTGTGACATATTTGTTACTGTTCCCCAGTATTTTACTAATGCATCTTTTGCAGCATTTGCCTGAATGGAAGTGAGACTAATAGATCTATAGTTGTTCACATCATATTTATTACCCTTTTTATGTACTGATGTTAAAGTAGATGTTTTCTATGACCTGGGAATAGTACCTGTTTGTAACAGCTTGTTAAATATTAGGTGTCATATTGTCAGTGTTTTTTAATCATTAGTAACTGTATGGACAATACTGAATCAAGGCCCATAGAACCTGAATTCTTTATTTTACTAAAATATATAATCAGGCAAAATGAGCTGTCAGGAATTACAATAGTAGATGACAACCTGTCAAAGCTAGATCAAGATGTGTAAAGTGTTGTATAGTGTTGGTTGAACAGGTGAACTATTGTCAAAGGATAGTATATTATATTGTCTTCATATTTTATACAGTTTATTGTCTAATAGCAATTGCTGATACTTTTAATATACTTATAAAATAGTTTATTATTAGTAGTATCCACAGCAAGTTTGTTTTAGAAAAACTTATTTTCTCAATTCCAAATGTTTTCCCTTAAGTGATCTACTGAAGAAATTAAAAATCCTCTTGTTTGCTATAGCTGAGTGTTTCTTGAAAACCTTATGTTTATTTTTATTTTTCTTATACAGTCTGCAGAGACCCAAATTCCACCTGGGGAAATATATTTTATGTGAATTATGCTTTTAAGTAAATGTGTATTCAAGGCTGTAAAGAAATAAATCATGCAAAGTGTCGCAACAAAATTTTTCTTTGTGATTCAATTAATATCAGTGCCAATATGTTAAGTGTATTGATTCCATTAAAGACTTACAATTCACTCCTTCATAGAACTCTTAATGCAGGAGTCTATATTTTAACTGAAACTTCAAAGAGTCATGATTTGAAAGTCCAAGGCTTGCCCTGATTATTAAGTTCTCAATAATGCCAGGGTTGTCTTTCAGAAACAGATCAAGAACATTAGTCACTCTGGTACCCTAAGTGATAAGTTTAGTCACTCTTCATTATACTATGATATTTTTCAAATTATTTTTCAAAAAGTATTTTTTGTAGAAAGATTTACCCAAGAAATATCTGCAAAATTGAAGTTGCCCATTAGTATAATAGGTTCATAGGTTCATACTAGGCTATCTGCCCTGGGGCATTTATAAGCCTAGCCAGAGTGTGTTTGGCTTTTGCCACCCATTTTAAATTAATTTTGCTATGCCCTTTTTCGAGGTTAGTATACTGTGCCTCTGTCTAAGTGACACAGAAGTGATACCCGGGGTAAACCTACGATCCCCCATCCACTCATCAAGATTCCTCTTGAAGAGAGTCAATGAGGGACTCTGCCTAACCTGGACTGGGATTTTATTCCAGAGTGAAGGGAGCCTCTGGGTTATGAATCTGTCCCTCCAGCATGTCCTATTTATTTCAGTGCTGAGGTTCAAGTCTCTCGAGCGCATAGGTCGATGGGATTTGGATTTTCTGAGGTGCAGCATGCTCATTAATTCTGGGTTGGACATGGCTTTATACGTCAGGCACAGATCGCCTCTGAGCAGGCGGTATGCCACTAAGTAGAGTTGGAGTTTCTTTAACCAGGCAGCATATGGCATCTGTTTGAGCCCTTTGATCCTCTTGGTGAGGTACTTTTGGGGTCTTTCCAGTTGCTGCAGGTGTCTGGTAAGGTACATCCCAAAAGGGGCATTGTACTCAATTATGGGCCTGATGAGGGATGAGTAAAGAGGCACGATGACCTCCCCTGATCTAGATGTGAATCCCTTCATGATTAGGTGGGCTATATAAAATGTTTTTCTAACCACTTTGGCCACGTGGTTGTCAAATGAGAGATTGCTATCAACTTGGGTCCCCAGGTCCCTAATGACTTCTTCTGTACTTAATGGATTACCACCTATGTGGTAATTTGTGGGCACTTTGTTTTTGCCAAAGGGGATGACTATACACTTTTTGGCGTTTAGCTTGAGGCCATGGCTCTGGCACCAGTTGTCTGTTTCTATGAGGCCCTTTTGGAGGATGCTTGTGTCGGCTGGAGAGTCGATTATAGTGCCCAGTTTGCAGTCATCTGCGAACTTGGTCAGCCACAGTCCTTCCGTGTTGGCCTGTACCTCCGAGAAATATATACCGAACAGGAGAGGTCCCAGGACTGAGCCTTGTGGGGCACCACTTGTAACTGGTTTGGAGTCTGACATGGCTCCAGCAATTAAATCCATGTGGATTCTGTCCTTTAGCCAGTTTGCAACCCATCTAGTGACATAGGGGTTTATATTTAAGCTGGTGAGCTTATCTATAATGCCCGAGTGGGGTATTGTATCGAAGGCTTTTGCAAGGTCCAGGTAGGCTGTGTGGACCACCTTCCCCTCGTCAATGGCCTTGGTTACTGTTTCAAAGAAATCGACCAGGTTTAAGAGGCAGGATCTGCCCTTAACAAAGCCAAACTGGGTAGGATCCAGTGTCTGTAGGTCCCCAATATCTTTTTTTATGAGGTCCATGATGATCCTTTCCATAGCTTTGTAGACCAAGCTGGTCAGGCTTATGGGGTCATAGTTTCCAGGATCCGTTGAGGCACCACCTTTGTGGAGAGGGACCACTGTTGCTGTACACCACTCTTTGGGTACATATCCTGTGGTAAGGCTGAGATTGAACAGTAGTTTTATGTTTGGGTTTAGCTCTTCTTGGAGTTCATGTAGGACGCAGCCCGGGACACCGTCTGGTCCCATTGATGCTGTGTTTTTTGCTTTGGAGAGGGCGGCTCTTACCTGAGCATCTGAGGTGTCAGGGGGGCAGCACTCTGCTGGGATAGATATTTGCCCTTTTGGTGGGGTGGGGGAGAAGTTTGCGCTGAACCTGTCAGTTAGGATGTTGGCAATGTCTGTGGGTTTGGTGTATTTTTTGTCATTTTGGACTAATTCTGAGCATATCTGGGAATTCCCACCCAGGTTCCTAACATAACTAAAGAAAGCCTTGTGATTATCCTTAGTGTCCTGTGCAATTTTTCTCGAAGCTGGCCTTAGACGATTTTATGAGTGCCTGTAGTTTTTGCTAACACTGATCAGAGATGCCTTCCCTTTTGGGATTTTGCTCTATCATGTAATAGCTTCCTCCTTCTATTGTATAGTTTGTTTATGGCTGGGGTCCACCAGACAGGACGTCTGCCTTTGGAGGATTGGGTCTTGGTTTTATTTGGGATTGCATGATCCATGCATTCCTGAAGGTGTTCATAGAATGCGTTTATAAAGGATTCTGCAGTCTGGGCCGTATTTTCCACAGGCCCGGGGGCTTTGAAGGATTCCACCTCGGTTTTGAGGAGTGTGAAATTTGCTTTAGAGAAGGTTTTCACTGTGGTTTTCTGGGCAGAGGGTGGGGTTGGGATGTGAATATCCAGTGAGATTAGTTTATGGTCTGATCTTACCAGTGAGGGATACACTTCTGGTCTGGAGCATAGAGTCCCCATGTTGGTGATGATCAGGTCCAGTATGTTTTCCCCTGTTGTGGGAGTGGTAACAAGTTGTTCCATAGCATTTGAGTTTATAAATTCGTGGAACCTTTGAGCTAGGGTGTTGGAGCTAGAGTAATGCTCCCAGTCTATGTTTGGGTAGTTGAAGTCGCCCAATATAATGGTGTTTGTAGAGACCTTCATATTTTCCAGTGTTCTCAGGAAGGCTGAGTGGGGTTCCTGGGTTTGGGAGGGTGGTCTGTAGCAGGCTCTAAACTGGAAGGCAGTTTTACCCACTGTTAGTTGCACATGGATAGTCTCTGATGCTTCGTGCTGTGCCACCAACCTGTAGGTGTGGGTATCTTTGACGAATATTGATACTCCCCCTCCTTTTCTGGTTCAGTCCAAGTTTTGGGGCCGAAAAGCATGGTATGAGGTATAATCTGGTAGTGCTGGGGTGCTCTTGGGAGCCTTGAACAAGGTTTCTGTAACTGCACAGATATCGATGTTCTCCATGCTAAGGAGAGTTTTGAGTGCATGCATCTTGAGGTTTATACTTCTGGCATTGAGTAGCATTACTCTTAGTTTCTTATCCCTTGTGATACCTATGGAGGTGGGTTTGTCTTTTGAGCCTTGCCTAAAAAAGGCACTATGGGGGTAGCAAGAGCCTTTGCCAATATCCGAAAGCCCAGGGGTGACAGGTGCAAGCCATCCCTAGCAAAGCAACGTGGCTTGTCGAGCATGTCATCCCAGGCTGACAGACACTGGATCCCCTTTGAATGACACCAATACTTTAGCCAATTGTTGAAACTGATCATTTTGGTCTTTATACTGTGGCATCATTCTTTGTGAGGGCAAGATGTTACTCAAGGTCAGGGTCATACCAGCCTGGGCTACATGATCAGAGAGCTCCTCTATGTCTCTTTTCATGTAGTCCAGGGAGGTACATCTCAGGTCATTCACACCAGCATGGACAATGATGGAGTCATACTTGTACTTGCTTTGGAGTGACCTGAGTGCTTGCGTTATGTGGTGGATCCTGGCACCCGACAGGCAACTTACAGTGACCTTCTCCTTGTTCAGTCTGGTGAGCAGGACGTCAGTGTGCTGGACAATAGAGTCCCCTATAACAAGTGTATTTGGTGTGTTGTTTGGCCTTAAGGGCTGTGACGGTGAGGCACACTGATTTTGTGAGATATGTGATTCATGGGTATTATTGAGGGGTGGCTATTGCTTGGATATCTGCTTAGGAGGTCTTTGCTGTTTAGGTAGATTTTTATTTAGAGCCTCGGAGTATGTTTTTGTGTGTTTATGTGTTGGGTATGCAGATGCAATAGGTCTGTGTGAGACTAGATTTGTGGTACGGGTGGTTACCTTTTCCTCCTGACTGACTGTACCAGTCTTGGGTGGAGAGAGCTCTGCCTCCAGTTTGACTGTGTAACTGCATCTCTCACATGTATTAGAGTTTGTTGGAAGAGGAGAGGGTTGTCTGTGTACATAAGGCAATTGTAACATTGCCTCAAAATTCCCAGATTCACCAGCTGGACTGGAGAGTAACCCTGAAACTGACCCTTGGACATACCAGATTAGTATAGGGAACTTTTTTTTACTGATCAGATTAGGGAAGGGAACTGATTTTTCACTAGATCAGGAAGGACCAATCGGGAGCCTAATACTTATGAGAAGTCAAGGTGGGTGTAGTGCTTTAGTTAGTTAGTGTTTCCTTATAAGAGCTGAGCAAGTGCAGGGCTTTAGAAAGAGAAGAGAGTGATTAATTTGAGAGTTTGAACAGTTCTAAGGGAAAACGTGAAGAGCAGACTTTGTGGAGCCTGGAATAGTTTAAACCTGTTTAGGCGGCACTGCCCGACGCTGCTCAGTGCGCAAAACCGCGCAAAAAGAGAGTTGTAGGGTTTTAAGAGAGAGGGATCAAGGAGTTTAGAATTGACCCAAAATGGCCAATAAAACTACAGCTTCTAGGCAGTAACCACTCCTCCAGGAACAGATAGGCTGTTCAGTGTTAACCACTGCCACTGGTGAACACAGAGACTTCCCTTTAGCCCAAGCAAGCACTGGCCTTCTAGAAACTTCCAAACAGTTCAGAACAGCAAATCTGTAACTGAACTTTCTTAACTTTCAGAAAGTGGGAAAAAAGCAAGATTTTTTTTTTCTTTTTTGTTGTAGTTTAAAGGTATATGTGTGTGTGTGTCTGTGTGTGTGTGTGTGTGTGTGTGTGTGTGTGTGTGTGTGTGTGTGTGTGTGTGTGTGTGTGTGTGTGTGAGTACGTATCATCATGGAACGTATAAACAATGACATTGGTAATCTCCAAACTCTGGACCCTACCAAGTTCGGGTTTGTAAAAGACAGATCATGTCTCCTAAACCTGATAGACTTCTTTGAAGCGGTCACCAAAGCCGTAGATGAGGGTAAGGTGGTTCACACAGCCTATCTAGATCTCGCCAAGGCTTTTGACACCATCCATTCTCTGGAATTATAGATAAACCTCACTAAACTAGGTATAAATCCCTATGTCACAAGATGGGTTGCCAAATGGCTCACTGACAGAACCCACCCTAAGAAAATAGCAGACTCTAAATCCAACTTCAGACCAGTGACGAGTGGAGTACCTCAGGGTTCAGTCCTAGGTCCTCTCCTATTTGGTTTCTACTTCTCTAAAGAACAGGCTAACACAGAAGGTCTTTGGCTAACAAAGTTCGCAGATGAGTGCAAACAAGGAGCCATAATCAAAACTCCTAATGATGTGGACATCCTACAAAAGGGCCTCACTGAGACAGATGCCTGGTGTCAAAGCCATGGCCTCAAGCTCAATGCCAAAAAGTGCATTGTCATCCCTTTTGGTAACAACTCTGTACCCATGAACTACCACATAGGTGGTACTCTACTTAACACCGAAAGGTGATAAGAGTCCTTGGGACACAGGTGGACAGTAGTCTCTCCTTTGATAATCACATTGTCACAGTAGTCAGGAAATCCTTCTATGTGGCACACCTCATCACAAAAGGCTTCTCATCCAGGAAAAAAGAGGTCATTGTTCCCCTCTTCTCATCACTCATTAGACCCATTATAGAGTACAACATCCCTTTTGGTATGTACCTCACAAGACATCTACAACAACTGGAAAGGCCACAGAAATACCTCACAAAGAGGATTACTGGCCTCAAACAAATGCCCTATGCAGACCTTCTCAAAAAACTCCAGCTTTACTCTTTCGCATATCGCCTACTCAAGAGGCGATTTTTGCCTAACATACAAAGCTATGTCAAACCCAGAGATGTTGGACATGCTCCACTTAAAGAAATCCCAATCCCTCCGAGCTAGACGCTTTAGGGACCTAAACCTTGTCACCACAATAAACAGAACATGCTGGAGGGATAGATTCCCTTCCCAGAGACTTCCCATACTCTGGAATAAACTACCTATCTATATCAAACAAAGCTCCTTATTAGCACTCTTCAAGAAAAATCTTGATGACTGGGTGGGAGATAGGAAATTCACCCAGGGGTTCACTTCTGTGGCTCTGCTTGACAGGGGCACAGGCAAATAATTTTCTTGGGTGGCAAAAGCCAGGGTACCGTTTGGCTAGGCTTATATAGGCCCTAGGGCCAATAGCCTAGTACCTACCTATGAACCTATGAGCCTATACATATATATATATATATATATATATATATATATATATATATATAAATATATATATATATATATATATATATATATATATATATATACACACACACACACACACACACACACACACACACACACACACACACACACACATTGGGTTTTGCTTGTAGTAACACATCAGAAAGAAGTATTCTGGCCATTGCTACATTTATAATACTGATCAAAAGATTAATACTGCACCCAAAAATGCCATGAAAAATATTAAATGGTGTCAATGAGTGCATATAAACTAAAGGAACTAGAACATGTCTGTCAAAGGCCATATTTCTGCACCTGTTAGATATTTCATTACAAAGATGTCTGATAATAGCAACATGATTTTCAGCTGCAAAATTTACCAGACTACAGCTCTAACCACAGAGCTTCCTTTGCAGCACACCACTGAATTTGATTCCACAGAGTCAGTCTCTTAAGTGGGACACATCTACATTATGTTACAATGAACACTTTTTTGTAATTAAATATATCAGATTTTTACTTCTGACATAACTGGAACTTAGTACACATATTCTCAGCATTCCATTTACCCAGCACATTGTGCAAAGGTCAAATAACCTATGGGACTGTGACACCAAAAGCCTTCTAAAACACTAGATTTACAAGCTGTGTATAACAGACCCATATGCCCATATCCTGAGGGCAGTTTACATTAACAAGTTTAAGAGATTATACTATAGATCTGTTTTGAGCTCCAGGAAGTTGCAGCATTACTGCAGCCACCCAGTAGAGGTGTCTTGTATGATAGAATGTTTTGAGATTTTAAGTATTTTTTTCTGTTTATTTGCTAGTTTTTTTTTCTAGCTGCTGCTAGCTGGAGCATTTTTTGGTGTTAAACTTGATTGTATTAGTAGCTATATTTAGAGCAACCAAAAGCAAAAAGCTGAATTTTGCTCTTTTTTTTAATTAATTAATTTTTTAACTTTTTTTTAAACTTGCATATTTTCTGTCCTGTTGTTGACTTGTGTGTGTGGGGTGTGGTACTTTACTGTTTGAACTTGACTTGACTTGTCTTGTGAACCTCTGCTAAAACAAAAAAAAAAAAACAAAAAATTTCCCTTTTTTCTGAGAGTTAAAAAGAGTTTTAAGTTCAGTTACAGGCTCCTGAACTTGAACTGTTTTTGAAAAGGTTTGAGAGGGGCTTTTTGAAGGAGGAAGGGGGGTCTCTGTGTGGTAGTGAGTGACGTGGAGCAACTGACGGCTTCCCCCCCTGCTCGAGGTGGTTACTGACTTGAAACTGTAGTTTTTATTTCCATCTATGTCCATAATTCCTTCATCTCTTCTTCTCCTCTCTTAAGTTGCCTCGTTGGGGCAGTTCCTTGTTTGCTGTTTTGCTGGGCTGGTAAACCCAAGAGGAAGGAAAAAAGAGAAGAAGGGAGAAGGAACTTTTGAGATTTTGAGTATTTTTTTTTCTCTTTTTTTTTCTGCAAAGCTTCTGGCATCCATTTTCTGGCATTTTTTTTCTGTTTAAGTAGCTGTATTGTTTAGTTTGCTGTATGTATTTACTGTTTTCTTAATTCCTGTTTGCATTTAAATTAAATGCTTTTTTTTTAAACTTTTTTCTTTTTTGCTTGACTTTATTTTCTTTGTTTTGGGTCATTTACTGCACTGTTATGACTTGATATATTACTTACCTAACTTACTTTTACCTGTAAAAACTAAAAAAAAAAAACAAAACAAAAAAAATTTTTCTTTTTAAAAAAAACAAAAAGTTCTTTGAGTTCTCAGTCTGAGGCTGCTGAGTTGGTTTCTGTTTGAAAGTTTCTGTGAAGCCTGTTGCTGTGTGAAGATTTGGGGTGATGTTGGAGTGACTGGAATTGTGCTGCAACAGGTGGTTTGGTCCCCGACCCCTAACTACTAGTTTGGACTTGGAGTTAGGGTTTATTTGTGAGTTCATTTCAGCTCGGAGGAGTGCTTTTTGGGTCGTAGGAGGTGGTTTGTTGGCCTATTTGGGTCATTTTTGGCCTGTTTTCAGTCCTGTCTTATCAAATCCAGCACACGATTTCATTTAGCCCCGAGATGAACGGTTGCGCTGATTACTTAAAATAATTTAGGCGGCAGCGCCGCGTTAAGTTTTAAACTATCCACTACAGAAAGTCCCGGCTTCTTTAAATTTTTAAACTAATACCTACCCTCTGACTCCACTACTACTGATCTAATCATCTATTCCTATAATTAAAAGATCATCTCTACTTGACTGAAGTAGACTATTCTCTTGTTCTTAACTACTTAAGACTGCTCCTACATTACTTATTACCTTGATACGGCACTCTCATAGATAGTACCCCAACCAAAAGGGCCCACCCCTCGGATACGCCCGGCCCCAGTTTTAACTTTTTTTTGGTTTTTTTGTCTAGCTTAGCAATCTTTAAGTGTAGTGTCTAGTTGCCTTGCTAGCTCTCTCTCCTGCTTGATATTGAGGCAATGTTACAATCTCCTCATGTACCTGGGCCACCTGTACATCCAAGCCCCTCTGCCTACAACAAAGAGACAACCCTACATCAGAAACACAAAACACAAATACATCAATCTGAGGGAAAGGAGCTACCTGGAACACTAGGATAGGAGGACACACATACCACCCAGACTCAGGACAACACTCTACAACCGCAACAACATACATAAACACCCACACATTTACTACCACAAAAACACACAACAAACACAGCAACGCAGCCAGAAACCAAAAATCACACCTCACCAAAACAACCACCACCACACACAAAGAACAACACAACAGTCACAAACCTTCCACCTGCAGACACCTCAAAACAGCAGACAGCCCAGTACAGTCACAGCCCTAGTCACAACACCTCATGCCGGCCACACTGTGACAGGGTGAGTCCACGCCTCCACCAGACTGAGCGCAGGAGACAACCACAGAGTAGCCATCGTCAGCAAGAACAAGCCGCAGGCTACAATCACCCACAAGCAGGCCAAAGTTCCAAATCATTGACACCACAGTTGGTGTAAGAGCTCAGTCATACGACCTCTGGACTAAGAGAAACCCGAGCTTGAGATTGAGGTGACCTGAGGCAAATGACCATGAAGGACTACCTGAAAGAGTAGCATGAGGAAATTCAGCCATTCACCAAAGGACAGAGAAGGTATGACCCTGACCTTGAGCAGTATCCATAAACACTGTGTCATTCAAAGGGGATCCAGTGTCTATCTGCCTGGGATCATATTGGCTTAAGCCACGCTGTGTCTGCAAGGGATGCTTGCACCTGTCACCCCTGATGACCTCTTTTGCAAAAGGCTCTGCCACCCCATAGTGCCTTTTTAGTCATCAATCGCCCCAAAACCTAAACACAAAAAAACCAAACTAAAAAAACCACCCCAATGTCAAAAAATGCCCAAGCTACCACACTCAAATGCTCTCTCTCAGAACACTCAAACTGTGGAATCTGTGCGAGAAACCTCGTTCAATCAAACTGTAAGAACTTAGGCCCCTATGAGCACCCCGCGCTCATCAGGTTCCACAACATGCAATTCCTGCTTCAACAATCACAAGGAACCTAAATCAGGGGGGCATCAATACCCATCAAGCAACCAGGACGGCTCAAATATCAGTATTCGGCGAGTACAAAGAGACCCATCCAGTGGCCTAACCATCCGATAGGCACAAGACATACCACAGCATGTTCTGCACCATAAGGGACCACCAATCTGCTCACATCCACTGGAATAAACACTAAATACCCAAACAAACACCCCTGGCACTAAATACCACCAAACCTCACCTCCTAATAAACACTACAAAAGCCCTAAACTAGGCTCAAAGTCCCTAGCCCAAGCCCATGGGAAATTCATAAATGGAACAAATCCAGGAACAACTTAAATAGATTCAAACAACTGAAGTAAGCCATCACATTCAGACACATCCAAACATACATTCATAAAATACTTGTTCATGGTACCTCAAGATCCACAAGAGGAGATAACACAATCTCACCAGGTCCTCCCACAGACACCAGATGGAAATAAAAAGAAATGCTCAAGGAACCCTCACTCCTGAGAAAAGACCACAAGACTAGTGTGGGGGAGGTCCTTTCTCCAACGAAACAAGCGTGAAAAGACCTGCCGCTGAAGAACTACATTACAAATGCCTTCTACCAGCACAGGAATGACTGCATGAACGGACAAAAGCCTAACAAAAGAGGACTCTTTTCTGCAGGCAGGCGAGCAATCCAGTCGACTCTCCAGCCAAAAAGGTAACTCTTCTCAAAAATAAAAGGAAGCCAAGACAAGAGCAAAAAACAAAACAAAAAGAAAAGCTTGAGACCCCTAAAAAAAACTAAGAAACAAACATCAGAGGAAACACCTAAAGCCAAACTAAGAGAAAATAAAAATAAGACAAAAAATCAACAAATAAGTAAGCTATTAAGAAGAAAAAGACAAAGGAAAGAACTTCTGATCAAAGCAAGAGCTAGTCTCAAATGATGAGATTAACTGATCCTCCTAAGACTCATATGTTATAAATTGGCTGACATACATGCAAAACTCCCCATCCCCCAAAGAGGTGAGATGTCCAAATACATTGCATTACTCCCCCAAAAACACACAGCCAACAAGACAGCTGATCCAAAAAAAATCATTGGTGGCCCCCATCCTCTGGATCTAATGGTACCCCTGCAGCCGGCTCAATGATGAGAATGCAAGCCTACTCTCGGAGCTATGTTTATGTTTAAGATGACAGCTCACAAGGTGGGTACGTATTAATCATCTGGGTACCTGCAACTGTGGTACCATTTCCACTGCCGTAACCCACCGACCCCTGAAATTACCGCCCATTAGCTGACAACATTATTAAAAAAAGACATTAGACAAAGCCTTCGGATGCCTATCATGCCCTAAGCCACCGGAATTCACACCTACCCTCACCAAGCTTGACATTTTGGCACAGGGATCTTTTGAAACTTGGTCTTGGAATTCATTCAAAAAAGGTCACCAATTGGATTGATGAGGGAAAGGCATCGTGCAAGACTTCTCGATGGCTAAGGCCTTCATTGAAATACTCCCATTCAGTATCAAAACCTACTCATCAACTAGAATGTGAGGGAAAGGTAATCCAGAAAAACTCATAAGCTTAAACCTACACACTAACATGGGTCAGAGCTGGCCTGCTGCATGAAGCCACAGGGTCACAAGCTCACCCCATGTGTGGCTTCCTTCAGAATCTGGGCTTTGTTTCCCAAGTACTACCTTCCAAGCACCACCTGACAGTTTCTTGTTGCAATCTAAGTGTCAGTCCAAAGCCTACACAACTGGGTAGTAGGGAAAAACAAATTGCACAGAGATATCCAGAAGGGCAAAGCATAAACGGATAACGCCACAGCCAGAAAGTTGATGCCAAAAAAATGATAGTCATATCTAGTCGAAAACCAAGGACCTAAAAGTTACCAAATAGGTGGCAATCCACTGAGCACAGGAAGACAGGGACCTGGGGACCCAGGTTGATAGTAGTCTGTCATGCAACTGACACCCATGACTACCAAACAGGAGGAAGATCCCAGCACACCTTATCTTATTTGTCATATTCTCCCAAAGGAAGGGAGGTCATAGCTCCCTTCTACATACTCATCAGACCAATGATTGAGTTCAGAGGCCCCATTCGGAACCAATAGTTAGGAAGGATGCAGCATCTTCAGCTACAATGATGAGCTGGAAATGCCCAAAAAGGTCCAAAAAACCAATCCTTGGCTGCAGCATTCCTCAAGAACTCAAGCTCTATTCACCAACTGGAGCTGCTCAGAGGTGACCTTGTCTGCACAGAGGCCACCTATACCAAACCCAGTCATTCATATATTTCACCCTCGCTGCTCACTAAATTCTAGATCCACAAAGGACTGGGGCGACTCAAACCTTGACGACAAACACATGCTTCAATCTGAGGGACTAGATCATAACCCAAAAAAAAGATGGAACCTTAAAACAAAGACCTATTGATTAGAGGCAGAGCACTATTCATCATTGTCTAAGAGAAAATGACCACCACAAAACCCCGAAGAGGTAGACACAGAAGGATGGATTCATGTGCAGTGCAACAGAAATCTTGACCAATGGATCCATTTACAAAGTGATTCCACATTTCTATGCAAGGTGCAAATCATTTGGAATCTGAAATGAGAAGCATCATTCTTTATATGCCAAGATATTTGCACTTGAATCATTTGAAGTATGAAATATGTACACGAGTATGAGATTCTTAGTTTTATTGTGAGTCTGCATGTGAGTATGTGTCTGTGTGTATGTGTAGAAATGTACATATCCTTGTATTTGATGGGAACTGCTGTCACTGTGTATAGCTATTTCAATAATTAATGCTGTTATTATGATCTTTGTTCCTGCAATATCTGGTTTCATTGCTTCTACTTGCTAAATTGTTGATATTAGATGATTCAATATGAGCAACCTGTTTTTGTTTACGTCTAGTTTAATTTCCATACCTGCTCCTTTCTGAAATGCTTCTGCTACTATGAGCAAACATGTCATCTTCTTTATTGTTTAGAACAGTCACTAAGTTTGGATTTGATGATGTCAGCAAATATGCATGCAGTTTTGTGACTGCAGACCTATACAGATAATTCATTTCAAGGAGGCCTATACTGCCTTCAGATCAAGGCGTCTCAAATCTTGCGAAGCACTAGTTTGATATACCATTTGATAATCATAAAGCAGCTGCCTTCTTTTCCTGTCCAACTGTTCTATCACTTTTTTTTTTTTCAAAACAGGTTTATTGTTTTAACATATAAGAGAAATATCATAACAATTTTATACAAGTAATTAAAAATAGGTATTATTATAATATTCAACAAAACAACTAAAGTATTTACAAAGACATCCACTACAATCAGATCAATTAATTAAACTAAAATACCGTGCTATTGAAATTAGAATTTTTTTAACAAATTTTGTAAATTATCCCATACAATATAATATGATGTTTTTCTAGTTGTTCTCATTCTAATTGTGCTTATTTCCATATGGCACATTATATTCATAACATTTTTAAATTCATTGAACGAAGGAGGTGTATCTGAAATCCAATTTCTAGTTATTATTTTCCTGGCCACTGCTAGGATAGACCATAACAAGGGAAGCTTAATCTTTTAACACATTGAGGTACAGGTGTGTTGAATAATATAAGAGACTTAGAAATAATGAAATTATCTGTAAAAAGAGCCTGCAAAAATTCATTAATTGACTTCCAGTATTCTTTCAACTTCATACAGTCATAAAACATATGAGCCCAGTCAGCATTAATTTCTACATTACATCTCTTACATAGATTATCTTTATTATTTATTTTATTCATCATCAAAGGTGTATAAAAAGATCTATGTAAAATTTCCATGTATAAAGTCTCCAGACAATGGAAGATGTAGTTCTATAAGCAGATTCCAATATATATTGTTTATCTTGTTGAGTTGGTGGGTCCCCATTAATAGAGGTGAAATAATTCCAGTATGAATCTACACTGTAAAAAGTTTCTTGTCTGATAATTTTATGTTTATATGAAAGTTTACCTTTATCAGAAACTTTATGCTGTAAATTTAATATCAAGTAATCAATCAGTTTTGGAATAGATTCTTTAACTGTTATAGACATTAGATCTATTCTATCAATGAGATGTTGTCTAAAGATCTGAACCTCTAACCAGCAAGTTTCTCTTAGATCAAATTCTTGTTTTAAGAAATCTAGATTTTTAACTTTATTATCAGATATCAGCTGATACCAGTACTTTAGATCATTATCTATAGCTAAATGAGCTCCTTCAGAAGTAGATGACATAAGCATACCCTGAGTATACATTATAGGGAATACAATAAAATTCCATTCCCTATACTTAGGGTGCATGAATATAAAGTTACGATAACTAATAATAATATTTAATGGGTAACAAACCATATGTTTAGGTGTAATAGGTGAAGTACAAAATTCCTTTAGCAACCACAACATGGAGTTATTTACAATCATATTTTTATGTGTTAAGGAGATTTTCATGAAGTGCATACTAATTAGCTCCCAATAATCTTTCCATTTTGATATATGACTGATCTATTAATAAAGTAATAACTTTTATAATAGAAGAGATAATATATAAATTAAAGTCTGGAAAAGAAATACCCCCTTGAGACTAGCTATTAGTATGTTTCTTTAATGCAATCCTAGGTCTATTAGGTGCCCATAAGAAATTTAACATTACTGTATTCAGTTTCTTGATAATTATTTTTGTAGGTGAAAGTATTATTGATTGTATTAAGTATAAAATCTTGGGGAATATTATCATTTTAATAATTGTAAGTCTCTCCTCCATAGTAAAAAACATATTATTCCAGGTATTAAAAAGATTTTGTATATTAAGAAAACAGGTATTATAGTTATTATATATAATAGATTTAATATCTTTAGATAGTATTATACCTAAATAAGTTATCTGACCTGAATTGGGTACATATTTAGTAAACTCACTAATGAGAATATTTTTTCGTGTATATATAGGTAGTATTTTAGTTTTTTCTTCATTGAATATTAAACCAGAAATACTTTTAAAATTCATCATTTTATCAAATAAAGACTGCATAGAAGAATTAGATCCTGCTGATGTATTTAGAACATCATCTGCAAAAAGTTGAATTTTGATGTTGTATTTTTGCCTATTTCAAAACCCTCTATGTCAGTACTGTTTCTAATCAAATTAGCCCAAGGCTCCATTACTAAAGTGAATAATAGTGGAGAAAGTGGACATCCTTGCTTTGTACCTTTAAGAATGGGTATTTTTTGTGAAACATATGTTCCTACCTTAATATAAGCCAGCGTTCCTTTGTATAAATGCTCAATTAAATTTACAAATGCATCAGAGAAGTTTGTGCATTTCAGTAAGGTAAACAGATAGTCCCAACTTACTGAATCAAATGCTGAACCTATATCAAGACTAATAAGTGTTAAATCTTTCTTTTTCCTATTTGCAAAATCAATTAATGTTAAAGTTCTTCTTATATTATCAAAAGTATTTCTATTTACAATGAAGCCTGTCTGATCTATATCTATAATGCCGGGGATGATTGTCTTCAATCTATCAGCAAAAATACTCATAAACATTTTATAATCAACATTAAGTAATGAGATGGGTCGATATGAAGAACATCTAGTTGGATCTTTATTAGGTTTTAAAATTGGTGAAATAAATGTATATTGCCAAGATGGGGGTTATTAACTCAGTTTGGGCCAAAATAAAACCTTATGTATTAATGAATATGTAGTTTTAGAAAGGATTTTATATATCTCTGGTATAATACCATCATTACCCGGTGCTTTGTTTGATTTAAGCTTATTTATTTGTGTAATAACTTCTGTATATGAAAAACTTTTGTCCAATAGTTTAATCTGTTGTTTATTAAGCTTTTTATTCATGTTTGTGGTTATAAACTCCTTTATTTTATCTTTAGGTTCCATGTTAATGTTGTTATGGTTAATCTTGTGAAAATGATTTCTAAATTCATCCAGTATTTCTGGTATACTAGAAACATTCTTCTTTTTCCTTAGAGAAAAGATTTCTTTGATATGGTTTTGTTTATTCAATCTTTTTGTTTTAATTTTAAGTCTATGTAAGTATTTGGGGCTTATTGAATAAGACAAAAACTTGTATTTCTCTAAAGTTATTTTAACTTTATGAGTTAAAATTTCTTTGTATTTCTCATTTAGTTTGTTTATTTCTTCAATAACTTTCTTGTCCATAATATTTTCTTTATTATTATGTTTATAAGAGTCTAATTTACTTTGAATATCTAACAATTCCTTATCCCAAGATTTCCTTTTATTATTATACCATCTGATACTTTGTCCATATAGATATGATTTTAAGGCATCCCAAACATAGACAATGGAGACTTCAGGAGTATTATTTATGTCTAGAAAATGTTGTACTTCTGAAAGTATATATTCTTTATAGTCTTTTAGCTGAGTTACGTATGCTGGTATCCTTTTGATCTGAACATTATGAGTATTTTTTATCATGAATTCAAAAACAATTGAGTTATGATCAGATATAGGACATGAAATGATTTTGGAATTAATTAAATCTGTTACCATCTGGTTAGAAATAAAGACCCTATCTATTTTTGAATAAGTTTTGTATCTGTTAGAAAAAAAGGTGTATGGTAATGATTTTGAATCTATCTGATTATTAATATCATTCAAATGATAAGAATTAGCAAAATCATTTAAATGTTTTGCATTAGATGTAATTCTTCTTTTCCTTATAGTGGTAGTATCACTTTCATGTAGTATACAATTAAAATCACCAGCTAAAATAATATCCCCTATAGAGAATGATATGATCTTATCAATATGATGTTTCACTGTATTAATACCAATTCCAGGTATCCAATATACATTAATTAAAGTGTAAGTCTTCCCATTAATTTGTATTGTAACCATACAAAACATTCCTTTGTCATCCTGGAAAGAATTAATGGTTTTAGGAATGGGCATACTTTTATTCCATAAAATAGCCACTCCTCTTTTTTTCTGAGTTTGCTCTGAACTAACCAATACTGTATACTTATTAGTGGCTAGTTTATTAATATCTTTTTTCAAGAGATGGGTTTCTTGCAGGAAGACTAGATTGGCCTTGTGTAAATTAATGTATCTTATTAGGCTTGCCCTTTTACACGGATTATTCAATCCATTAATGTTTAAAGAAATTCCTTTTAAAGATGTCATTTGGTATTTTTAAAACTCAAGAATCTTATGATTGAAATAACAAATAACAAGATAAATAATGTTACATCTCCTCTTTTAGGTGTACCTTTAAATATAGCTGTATTTATTAAATCTCTTATGGGATTTTGTATAGGATTCAATTTTGTTTGTAGTGACAATGAGTGTACAAAATATATTGTGGATGTCAAAACTATATACATATAACAATGAAAAAGTGAAAATAATGTAAGGATTAAACCTTGCATCCAGCCTGGAGTTGAAAACTCCAACTTAGAGTAGTATTTACTACTCAAGTTAACCCCTACCCTAAGCAGCAGTACCTCAGCTACCACCTTATCAATTTAATACTAGTTATATTTAACTGAGGTTAACAGTTTTCAATTCAATTATCTATCAAGACAAAACTACACATTTGGTAAAACAGCATCATATAAACTAAAATAAACTTTTTTTTTTTTAAACTGTTCATGCTACTATATAGATCTATGTAATATATAACACTTGTATTCAAATAGCATTCAAATAATCTTGATGTTAGAAATCAAGAGGAGAGAAAATTAGGTTCTAACATTCATTTAAATCAAAAACTTTGGCTAATATGATTCAGACATTACATATATTAAGATGCATCTATTTTCTGTCATGTGAATACTATTAACAGCTTCCAAAAAAAAAATCTTGAATTGTTTGTATATGAGCATTTACTTAAACTCATTATTGTCAATAGAGTAAAATATTGTATTCATAAAAATTATTATAAATCATATTGCATAGTTATGCAAATTCTCAGAAACACTTGCATTATTAAAAAAAAAAAAAAAAGCCATCACACACATACACACAGACACACACACACATACATACACACACACATACACATACACACACACACACACACACACACACACACACACACATATATATATATATATATATCTGATCTCACTGAGTTATGTCCTTGTTGAGCACTATCCTACTTGCTGTCCCTAGAATAAATCTGTCTGCTTTATAGAAAATAATGCACAGCAAACACATTTTAGTAACCAGATTTTACAATCATGCTAACCTACTGCTTTAAAATATATCACATGACATTTCTTCCAGAATAGAATTATAAAATTGTTTATGCTTGTCAATCAGATGAATTAAATGAATTATAATAAAGTATATGTTTGGAACAGAAGTTTTTAACACAGATTATTATGCTGCTGTTAAGTAGATTTTCAAAAACATTTAAATAAATGTTTCATTTTCTATGCCTTCTAAAATAAGACATTTACTTACTACAAGAAACTACATCATTTAAACTCATTATAACTGACATTTTATGAATTTTTCCTGAATCTGTGGTGTGTCAGTATGATAACTAGGTCAGAGGTTATACTAACTGCTTTCAGTTTCTCTGTGAGAATTCTGTGAGTTGAAGCTTTTGAAGTAGTTCATGGACACTGTGCATGAGACAGCCCACATCCCAGATTGTCTCCCTTAACATTTTGGCGGGAAACTTATTAAAACTTGTAGCAAACATTAATTTTGTCAATACAGTAAAATATTGTATTCATAGAAATTATTATAAATCATATTGGATAGTTATGCAGATTCTCAGAAACACTTGCATTATTATATAAAAAAAGCCATCACACTCACACACACACATACACATACATACACACACACACACACACACACACACACACACACACACACACACACACACACACATATATATATATATATCTGATCTCACTGAGTTGTGTCTTTGTTGAGCACTATCCTACTTGCTGTCCCTAGATTAAATATGTCTGCTTTATACAAAATAATGCACAGCAAACACATTTTAGTAACCAGATTTTACAATCATGCTAACCTACTGCTTTAAAATATATCACATGACATTTCTTCCAGAATAGAATTATAAAATTGTTTATGCTTGTCAATCAGATGAATTAAATGAATTATAATAAAGTATATGTTTGAAACAGAAGTTTTTAACACAGGTTATTATGCTGCTGTTAAGTAGATTTTCAAAAACATTTAAATAAATGTTTCATTTTCTATGCCTTCTAAAATAAGACATTTACTTACTACAAGAAACTACATCATTTAGACTCATTATAACTGGCATATTTTATGAATAGAGTATTTTTCCTGAATCTGTGGTGTGTCAGTGTGATAACTATGTCAAAGGTTATACTAACTGCTTTCAGTTTCTCTGTGAGAATTCTGTGAGTTGAAGCTTTTGAAGTAGTTCATGGACACTGTGCATGAGACAGCCCACATCTCAGATTGTCTCTCTTAACATTTTGGCGGAAACTTATTAAAAACTAGTGACAAACATTCATTTAGTAGTGTAAATGCATGTAAACATGACAAAACCTTCACAATGTATTCCACAGACCATTACAGCCTCTTACTTCTTTTCAGAAAGAGAAACAAATTGAATCACAGCTTGCCATTAAATCTTCAGATATTTTGACTGGTTATGAAACAAAACATTATAACTGACATATTTTATGAATAGAGTATTTTCCTGAATCTGTGGTGTGTCAGTGTGATAACTATGTCAAAGGTTATACTAACTGCTTTCAGTTTCTCTGTGAGAATTCTGTGAGCTGAAGCTTCTGAAGTAACTCATGAACACTGTGCATGAGACAGCCCACATCTCAGATTGTCTCTCTTAACATTTTGGCAGGAAACTTATTAAAAACTAGTGACAAACATTCATTTAGCAGTGTAAATGCATCTAAACATGACAAAACCTTCACAATGTATTCCACAGATCATTACAGCCTCTATGTAAGTGAAATTAAGCCCAAAATTACCAACAAGCAATAAAACTCAACATTCTTCTCCCAACTCAATTTTCATACAAATCCTATTATTCACTGTGCCCACACAATCAAAAGCATTTCTATATATTAATAAAGAAAAGAAAAAGAGAGTAGAAAATAAAAGGGAGTGAGGCAGAAATAAAAAAAAATGTAAGAGAAAGCTGTAAGAAGTATATACAATGGAATGTTACTTACTGTTTATATTAATAGAGTTAAAAATAAAACATATTATTTACTCTTATTTAGTTCTGATTATTATTAGTTAAAGCATAACAGATTATTTACAAACAGGTATAAGCAGTATAATCAAGAAAGTATAATTAGAAATAGCATTTGAAGAACTTATAAAAACTTTTACAAGGAATAAATATGTTATTATTCTATTAATGATATTTTCATTACTGTTCTCTCCCTGCCCTCCCCCACCCTTTACCCACTACATAATCTATATAGAATGTCATTGTTTAAACAAAGAAAATAATAAAAGGAGAAGGAATAAAGGTAAAGATAAAAAATGTATCAAATTACTAACCTTACTTCTTTTCAGAAAGAGAAACAAATTGAATCACAGCTTGCCATTAAATCTTCAGGTATTTTGACTGGTTATGAAACAAAACATTTCTTTGCACATAGAGAATAACATTGATTAAATCTTTTCCAAAATATTTGTGGCTTTCTGGAAATGCAGGAACTATATTCAAAAGATTAATAATGAACTAAAATGAGAGAGAAAAAAAACATATAACAAATCATTTGTTTTTTAGTCTCTTCTTCTTCTTCTCTGAAGTCTTCCACGAAGCTTCAGTTGCCAATCTCTTTAATGAAGAACTAGCCCATTCCATTTCTTCTATTTTATCCAAAATCCTTTTTCTTTGACAAACAGTAAAGCAGAGTCTAAATCATCGAAAACCTTAGGACCATCAGGAAGGAAGATTCTAAGCTTGGCAGGAAACAGAAGGTATGTTTTAAACTGTGCTTTTTTAAGCTCCCTTATTAGTGGCAGAAAAACTTTTCTTTTAGCTATTACCATGGAAGAATAGTCATTGTCAAAATGCACAGTTGTCTCATTAATCTTAACAGGAGCTTTAGCCCAAGCAGATTTAAGAACCATCTCTTTATCAAAAGATGATAGAAATCTAACTATAACTGATCTAGGATATTTTTGTTAGAGTTAGTATTAGCTATAGATCTATGTGCTCTTTCGATACCAAAAGAGAATGCTTCTGGTAAGTCTAAAGTTTTAGGGAGCCGAGTTGTTAAAAAAGAAGTAATATTGTTACCTTCAATATTTTCTGGCAGTCCAAAAATCCTAATGTTATTAGCCTAGATCTATTTTCCAGGTCATCCAGCTTTGTTTGTAAATGTGTATTTTGTTTCAGCAGAAACTCAATGTTGATTTCCTCTTCTTGGATTCTATTTTCCATGTCATTCACAGCTTCTTCTATGCCTGTCATCTGGTTCTTCTGTTGTTGCAGGTCTGTATGTAACAGGTCTATTTGTTTTGTAGTTTTTCTATGAAGGTGTCTATTTTAGTATCCATTTTATCCATTTTATCAGTAAGTTGCTGGATTATAATTATCAGAGACTGAAGTTCTTTCTTGATGCTGGAGTCTTGAGAATTTGTCTTACTGGAACTCATTTCAGACTGATAAACTGACAGGAAAATTTCCACAGTGATTTCTGACAGGAATATTGTTAAGATTTCCTTTCTTTTTTAGATATAGTTCAAGAACTATATAAAACAAACGTATTTAGAAAGAAAATTACTTCATAAATTAATTTTTTAAGTAATTAATTCCTGTCAGTGTAATGAAATTGGTGGAGCTGAAGAAATCTGCTGCTATCCTGTGTTCATCCTTGGCCACGCCCGCTGTTCTATCACTTTTTGAGGGCAATCAGTCATATCAACAGCATTAAGACAGGACAGGAAGAAAAGCAGATTTATGAATTGAACTTTTTTTTTTTTGTAGATTTCAAGGTAGTTTTCAATATTAGCTTTATTCTTCTAGAAATATTTCCTATTAATCTTTGTTCTTATTTTTTGCTGTTTTTTTTCATACCCACATTTGACTCTCAGCTGTTCCCAGGATCTCTTCTCATGCAAGTCATCTACTTGATCTGCCTTAGCTTCTGCCAGTTAATGCCACAAGATGTCTGGGACCAGTAAGGAGATTGAGACATCTGGTGCAGCATCATATTTTTGCTGTAAAGTATTTTTCCCTTTAATCTAAACTCTGAACTTGCATACAGTCATACTAATCCATAGGATTAGCATACAATGCACTCTGGCTTCTCAGTTTTGACTCAACTCACCCAAAGCCTTACCCCAGTACATTAGACACACCATGCATATCCCTGATCTACACCAGGGAAATGGGATGGTGTCTGCAAAAGCATGCCTGCACTGCCTTGCTAGTGTCTCAGATGCGTGTGCCTATAATCAAGCACAGTTTTCTTGAGTCACAGTTAAGACTTTGTTTCTCTATGCATGGGGCTGCCTCAAGCTCTGTTCTGATTCATTCATGCTTTATTATTGACAATTATTCTAAACCCAGATATTTATACTCCATATTGTCCATGATCATTTATATTACATTCCTTGCCAGGTTGATTTTTGGATGCTTCAGTTTTTTTGCAATAATTTTGCCTTTTGCAAATTTGTCAAGGCCAATTGTCATTATTATATCATCTAAAAAAGTTTTAACCATTTGTAATTTTGATTTCAGTTGCCTGTCTGACAAGCAATCATAAAGATTAGATGCAACATAATTTGCCAAGGCTGTGGTTTGGAAATCAAGCTGCAGTTACTGTCTTAGTCTGTTAAGCAAACAGCAGGTTAAGAGCAAGGCAAAACAGTGATGATAGCAAAGAATTAGCCTGAAATATCCAGATTTAGATTTTATCCTTAGAATAGTAATGTGCCAATTAACAGCTGCAAAGTGATCTGCTTCTGTCTTTTACTGACTGCTAGTAATTTTTCAAAATATACTTTTTTTATTCATCAGTTAGCATTCTGTAGTCCATGAATCTAGACTTCAAATTCATTTTTGTAATCTATCCATGTTTACATAACTTGGCCCCCTTTTAATACTCTCTCACATGTTTTTTTTTTTCAGTAATATGTTATCTATTTCTCTCGATCATTTTCTTCTATTACCTTTCTGTTCTACAGCTACAGCTGAATTTTTACTTAAATGGCTATAGGTATTATATGCATGAATTCAGATAAATAATGTATATGTTGTTGAAAAGTTGATTTAGGGACTGAACTTTATTCCAACATAAAACATAGAAAAAAATAATTGTTAGTTCTCCAGTTCTATGATGGGTAGCAGACTCGCTTTTAAGGAGGACTAAAATTTTTCGTATTATTAGGCAGGTTGGTATCAGTTCATAATGGATATATAGTAATTTTTTACTCAAGACTAAATCTTTGCACAAAGATATTTATTTTATTTAGTTTGTTGCATTTGTTATTTATATTTGTTAATAAGTTTAGGCAGAAGTTGCATACAGTTTTACAATTAGGAGTTTTTCTTGATTTTGTCACAATTTTGCTGGTTGTTTCTACTTTCCTTCTCATTTCTTCTTATTGTCTCTTTCAACTTTTCTATCTGTTCAGCATTTGTGTTATGTTCAATAGGATCTTCATGGATAACCCTCAACAAATGTAATTCTTTCTACATTTTTTGCCAATATTAATTTAGCTGGTGTTTTCCCAAATTACTATACATTTTTTGTGTCATTAATACATTTCTTGTTTTGCTGTTTCACTTTGTATTTTTTATACACCCGGTTTATTAGTTACTAAATAACCTACTGGAATACAATGAGGACTGAAGTTATTAAATGAAGAAAATTATTTATCTTACTTGGAAAATTTATTGATTACCAGGATACACAGATTTTGTCGCGAAGAGACAAAATTTTCTCGTGCATTGATAAACTGTTGATGGAGTTAGAGGATCAGTTAGCCCAATATATGACTGAAATTGAAAGCAAAGTAAAAAGTGAAGTTAAAAAGGAAGAGGACATTTTGAATAGAGGAAAAGGGAAGAAGTTTGTCTGGGTCATGAAAAATTATAAACACGTTAATGTTTAAAAAGCAGTGAGTAAAAAAAAAAAACTTTGCACTTTGCTTGGTGACATTGCTGGTAGCACTTCATATTCTGAATGTTCCATATAAGCCAATCAATAACCAGCTTTTTTTAGAAGTTCTAGCAAATCATCAGAATGAAAAATAAGCAAGGGCCAAGGAGGTCACTGAGAATTGTGGAAAAGGCTATAGAAGTTTCTGCAGGGGAAAGGACATTTGCAGAACATATCTATGAAGCAGCACTAAAGGACACCATCAGGGAAGTAACAAAAATGAGAATCATCAGCCCATAAAAGTTTAACAAACAAACAAAGGATGAATCATCAGCCCATATAAGTTTATCAGACAAGGAGCTCAAATCATCATCAAGAGCAATGGGAGGAAGTGTTAACCAACATGGTGAAAATACAGGAGTGCTATCCAGCTATGCCTCAATGACAAACATACCCAATCTAAAAGATAATACAATGTTAGTAAATTACATATTTTTAGGATGGCTAATTTAAAAAAATAAAAAATAACGTGTTCAGAATAGAGTTTGTTAGTTAAAGGACTGAATTTTATTCCAAATACCAGAGGTAATTTAGTGGACATTATTATTAAACTAAAAATATGCATGTGTAAATTAAACATTAAATTATTATTTCAGGATGATAGAAGTGTCCATGTTTGAACCTTAGAAAAAGACAGAGTACTGTTTAAAGGTGGTGCACTTACTGTGATCGACACTACATATTGTGGGGATAAGATGTCTGAACTTTTATCGGCCGAAGAGTATTATAATATTATAAGATGGTATATATAAAAGATGTATATAAATCATATAGGTACATAGTTATGTGCCTTAATGAAATGGCACAAAACAGTATGATTTCAAGGATGTTTTGCAATTTTTGACAGTTGATAAACTCAGAATGCCGATAATGTTTGGTGTTTCCAAAATACAAAAGGATTGATCCACCTGTGAGGCCTACAGTAGTAGCCATGTGTTCCAAGATCAAACATTTGTGCTAATTGTTAGATAATATGATCAACAATTGTGTCTTTAGCTAGTTCGTATTAGAAAGTCTTTCGATTTTTTTGTCCAAAATAAACTTGGTTAATACTGATAATGAGTCCATTTTAGTTAATGCAGAAATTCTGACTTTGTTCACTGTTATTCCTCATGGTGTAGGTATACAATGGTTGGGTAATGAACTATTAGAAGATAGATAATTAGCAGGTATGGATATTAGAATGGTCACAGAACATGTAGATTTAGTGTTACATAATATTTTATGTTTGTGTTTCAAGATAATTACAAAAAACAATTGTGTGGAGTATTGATCAGTGCAGCAGTGGTACCCAAATATGCAAATTTGGTTTTAACACAGTGGGAGAAGAGTTATATTTATAGAAATGAGTTGTTGAAATATGTTTAATACTGCTACTGATTTGTAGGTAATATTTGTAATATGGCAACATCATATTCATTTTTTGAGGTTTTATAGATTCATATGTTCATAGGTGTATACGTAGCTAACAACCACTAGGGCCTTTAGATGTGACCCACAAATTTGAAATACTGACTAGATATGTCCATCAGAGACATAGTAGCCAGACCAGGGGTGAATTTCTGATCACCCAGCCAATGGATGAGGTTGCACTTAAATAGAGATAGGGAAGACCACTGTTTTACATGGATGGGGAGAGTGTTCTAGAGAATGGGAATTCTCTGAGAAGCATATATGTCTCTCAAACATGTCCTATTTATGTTGCAAGCAAAACTTAGGTCTTTTAACCTTGTTCATAGGTTCATAGGTTCATACTAGGCTATCTGCCCTAGGGCATTTATAAGCCTAGTCAGAGTGTATGTGGCTTACACCACCCCTTAGGATGAGAATACTACGCCCTTTTAGGGTTTAGTTTACTATGCCTCTGTCTAGTAGTGACAAAGAGATGACCCCCGGGGTAAACCTACGATCTCCCATCCACTCGTCGAGATTTCTCTTGAATAGAGTCAGTGAGGGGCTCTGCCTAACATGGACTGGGATTCTGTTCCAGAGTGTAGGGAGCCTCTGGGTTATGAATCTGTCCCTCCAGCACGTTCTATTTATTTCTGTGTTGAGGTTTAAGTCACTTGTTCTCGTGGCTCTGATGGATTTGGATTTTTTGAGGTGGAGCATGTCCATTAATTCAGGATTGGACATGGCCTTGTACGTCAGGCACAGATCACCTCTGAGTAGGCGGTATGCGACTGAATAGAGCTGGAGTTTTTTCAGTCGGGCAGCATATAACATATGTTTAAGACCCTTTATCCTCTTGGTGAGGAACTTTTGGGGTCTTTCCAACTGCTGCACGTGTCGGGTGAGATACATCCCAAATGGGGCATTGTACTCAATCATTGGCCTGATAAGAGAAGAGTACAGGGCACAATGACCTCTCTTGATCTAGATGTGAAACCCTTCATGATAAGGTGGGCAATATAGAAGGTCTTCCTAACCACTTTGGCAATGTGAGTGTCAAATGAGAGGTTACTGTCAACCTGGGTCCCTAGGTCCCTGATTACCTCTTCCAGTTAATGGATTACCGCCTATGTGGTAATTTGTCGGTACCTTGTTTTTCCCAAAGGGTATGACTATACATTTTTGGCGTTTAGCTTAAGGCCATGGCTCTGGCACCAATTATCCGTTTCTATGAGGCCTCTCTGAAGGATGTTTGTGTCCGCTGGAGTATCAATTATGGCCAGTTTGCAGTCATCTGCGAACTTTGTCAGCCACAATCCTCCTATGTTTGCCTGTACCTCGGAAAAATAAATGCCGAACAAGAGGGGTCCCAGGACTGAGCCCTGTGGGACACCGCTTGTGACTGGCTTAGAGTCTGACATAGCTCCAGCAACTCTGACCCTGTGGGTTCTGTCCTTGAGCCAGTTTGCAACCCATCTTGTGACATATGGGTTTAAATTTAAGCTGGTGAGTTTGTCTATGATGCCGGAGTGGGGTATTGTGTCAAAGGCTTTTGCAAGGTCAAGGTAGGCTGTGTGAACTGCCTTACCCTCATCAATGGCCTTAGTGACTGTTTCAAAAAAGTCGACCAAGTTCAGAAGGCAGGATCTGCCCTTAACAAAGCCAAATTGGGTAGGATCCAATGTCTGTAGGTCTCCGATGTCTTTGTTTACGAGTTCCATAATGATCCTCTCCATAGCTTTGCAGACCAGGCTCGTCAGGCTTATGGGGCGGTAATTTCCAGGGTCCGTAGAAGCACCACCTTTGTGAAGTGGGACCACTGTTGCCGTACGCCACTCTTTGGGTACGTATCCTGTGGTAAGGCTAAGATTAAACAGCAGCCTTATGTGTGGGTTTAGTTCCTCTTGGAGTTCATGTAGCACACAGCCCGGGACACCATCCGGTCCCATTGATGCTGTGTTTTTAGCTTTAGAGAGGGCGGCTCTCACCTGGGCATCTGAGATGTTAGGGAGGCTACACTCTGCTGGGATAGTTATTTCTCCTTTTGGGGGGGGAGGAGAAATTTGCACTGAACCTGTCTGCCAGAATGTTGGCAATGTCAGTGGGTTCAGTGTATTTTGTGTCATTTTGGACTAACTCTGAGCATATCTGGGAGTTTCCACCCAGGTTTCTAACATAGCTAAAGAAGGCCTTGTGATTGTCTTTTGTGTCATTTGCGATTTTTCTCTCAAAGTTGGCCTTGGATGATTTTATGAGTGATCGTAGTTTTTGCTAGTACTGATCAGAGATGCCTTTCCTTTTAGGGATTTTGCTCTGTCATGTAGTAGCTTCCTCCTTCTGTTGTAAAGTTTGTTTATGGCTGGGGTCCACCAGACCAGTTGCCTGCCTTTGGGGGAATGGGTCTTGGTTTTATTTGGGATTGCATGATCCATGCATTCTTGAAGGTGCCCATAGAAGGCATTTGCAAGGGATTCAGCAGTGTGGGTTGTGGTTTCCACTGGCCCAGGGGCCTTGAAAGATACCACTTCAGTCTTAAGAAGTGTGAAGTTTGCTTTTGAGAAGTTCTTCACTGTGGTCTTTTGTGCAGGGGTGGGGCGGGATGTGGATTTCCAGTGAGATTAATTTATGGTCTGATCTTACCAAAGAGGGATGTACTTCCGTGTGGAGCATTTTGTCCCCATGTTTGTGATGATCAGGTCTAGTATATTGTCTCCTCTTGTGGGAATGGTGACTAGTTGTTCCATTGCATTTGAGTTTATGAATTCTAAGAACCTTTGGGCTAGAGTGTTGGGGCTTGAGTAATGTTCCCAGTCTATGTTTGGGTAGTTGAAGTCTCCCAAAATGATGGTATTTGGAGAGACATTCATACTCTCCATTGTCTTCAGGAAGGCTGTGTGGGGTTCCTGAGTTTGAGAGGGTGGTCTGTAGCATGCTACAAACTGTAAGGCAGTTTTGCCTATGGTTAGTTGCACCTGGATAGTCTCCGATGCTTCGTGCGTTGCCACTAACCTGGAGATGTGGGTATCTTTGATGAAAATGGATACTCCCCCTCCTTTTGTGGTTCTGTCCAAGTTTTGGGGCCAGAAAGCATGATATGAGGTAAAACCTGATAGTGCTGGGGTGCTCTCAGGAGCCTTGAACCAGGTTTCAGTCACTGCACAGACATCGATGTTCTCCATACTGAGAAGGGCTTCGAGGGTGCATCTTGAGGTTTAGACTTCTGGCATTGAGCAGCATTACCCTTAGTTTTTTTCCACTTGTGTTTTCTAGGGAGGTAGGTTTGTCATTTGAGCCTTGCCTAAAAAAGGCACTATGGGGGTGGCAAGAGCCTTGGCCAATATCCGAAGCCCAGGGTGACAGGTGCAAACCATCCTTGAAGCAGCGTGGCTTGTCAAGCATGTCATCCCAAGCAGACAGACACTGGATCCCCTTAGAATGACACCAGTAATTAAGCCAATTGTTAAAACTGATCATTTTGTCTTTGTACTGTGGCATCATTCTTGGTGAGGATAAGATGCTGCTCAGGGTCAGGGTCATACCGGCCTGGGCTATATAATCAGAGAGCTCCTCTATGTCTCTTTTCATGTAGTCCAGGGAGGTACATCTCAGGTCGTTTACACCTGCATGTACAATGACTGAGTCATATTTGTACTTGCTGTGGAGTGACCTGAGTGCTTGTGTTATGTGGCGGATTCTAGCTCCCGACAGGCAGCTTACTGTGACCCTCTCCTTGTTCAGTCTGGTGAGTGGGACGTCAGTGTGCCTGACTATGGAGTCACCTATTACAAGTGTGTCTGGCATGTTGTTTAGCCTTAAGGGCTGTGACTGTTTAGCACACTGACTTTGTGAACTATGTGTTGCATTTGCTATGTCTTGAGGTGGTGGTTGCTTGGGTGTCTGCTTTGGAGGCCTCTGTTGTTTTGGTAGATTTTTAATCAGCGCCTCAGTATGTTTTGTGTGTTTATGTGTTTGGTTTGCAGTTGTGATAGTTCTATGTGAGACTGGGTTTGTGGTGTGCGTGGTTACCTTCTCCTCCTGACTGGTCTTGCCAGTACTGAATTGAGAGAGCTCAGCCTCCAGTTTGGCTATATAGTTGCATCTCTCGCATATATTTGTATTTGTTGGGAGGAGGAGAGGGTTGTCTGTGTACATGAGGCAATTGTAACATTGCCTCAAGATTCCCAGATTCACTAGCTGAACAGGAGAGGACGCTCCTGATGCTGCTTATTTTGTAAATGGGCAAAAGATTCATCAAAGCAAGGGCCATGGATGCTTTGTGTGCCAGGTAAAGACCATGTTTTAGTAGTCTGCTTTATACAGAGTAAAGAGACAGGGTTTTGAGGTGATCAGCTTAGGACATTCTGTATACTCCCTGTATTTTTTTGTGGACATTCTAGTTGTTGCATGCATCTTCCCATGGAAATACCAAAGAGGGCATTATACATGATAAGTCTGATAAGGGCCCAGTACAATGGTATGATGACCTCTCCAGAGCTAGATGCCATAATCTTGTTTATAAATTGAGCAACATAGAATGAACTTCTTACTACCTTAGACATGCAATGGTAGAAGGCTAGGTTACTATCTACATGACACATAGCTCACCTATACAGTGTGACCCTCAACCAAAGTCGCTAAGGCAAAATAGCATGTATTTGATACTAATCATAAGTGACTTGATAGTGAGGCACACTGATGTCCCACTCATTAGGCTGAATAAGAAGGTAACAGTCAGCTGTCTGTCTGGTGCCAGGATCCAGTACATAACACAAGCATTCAGGTCACTCCACAACAAGTACAAGTATGACTCTTTCATTGTCAATGTGGGTGTGAATGACCTGAGATGCACCTCTCTGGACTACATGAAAAGAGACAAGGAGGAGCTTTTGGATTATGTGGCCCAGGCAGGTATGACCCTAGCCCTGAGCAGAGTCCTACTGTCACCCAGAATGATACTGCAGGACAAGCAGAAAATGATTTACTTCAACAATTGGCTAAGTTTCTGGTGTCATTCTAAGGGGATCCAGTATCTGTCTGCATGGGATGACATGACTAATGGACCTTGATGCTTTGCCAGAGATGGCCTGTATCTGTCACCACTAGGATTCTGGATACTGGTTAAGGATCTTGCCACCCCTATAGTGCCTTTTTTAGGCAGTGTTCCAAAGACCATATTACCACCATAACAGCTATAAATAAATGCAGTCTAAGGGTCATGCTGCTCAATGCTAGAAGTCTAAATCTCAAGATACACTCACTCAAAGCACTCCTCAAAATGGAGAACATTGACATTTGTGCTGTAACGGAGACCTGGTTTAAAGCAGGAGAAAGCATCCCTGTGCTATCACTCATTCCACACCTTTTGGCCCTAGAACATGGACCAAAATTCCAAAGGTAGTGGCATCTCCACATTCATAAAGGATATGCAAACATCCAGACTAGTAGCCCAGCATACTGCATCGGAGATACTTCAGGTACAACTAACAGTGGGTAAGACGGCGATTCAGGTTGTAGTCTGCTATAGGTCCCCAACCATGTCCCAAGACTCTCACTCCACCTTCCAAAACACCCTGGAACCTATTAGGGTCCAACCCAACACTCTCATACTGGGTGACTTCAACTACCCCTCCATCAACTAGGAAAACTACTCATGCACCAAAACACTTGCCCAACGCTTCCTGGAATTCATTAATTCCTGTGCGCTGAACCAGCTCATTCTTACCCTCACTGGAGGAAGCAACTTCCTTGACCTGGTTATTACTAACATGGGCAACAGTTGCTCAACACCAATACTCAATTCCTCCTTGGTTAGGTTTGATAATAGACTAGTTACCATGGAAATCCACATCTCACCCACACCACCAGCAAAGGTAACCACCATAAAAAACTTCTCCAAAGCTGACTTTGGGCTTCTAAAAACAGAGGTGGCAAACTTCACGGCACCCATACAAATATAAAATAGGTTCATGACTGCTGAATCATACACCAATGTACTGTACAAACATACATAAATGCATGGAACTAGCAATACTCAACAGAACCAAGATGCTCTCCTCCCAAAAAAGGAAGCCAATCTGGTGGTCCCCAGCTATTAACCTCTACAACAGAAGGAAGAAACTGTCACAGAAAAGGGTGAAGTCCCAAGACTGGAAAAACTCCCTTATTAGCCTCAACAAAAAGTTGAGATCCCTCATCAAAATCTCTAAAGCTAGCTATGAAGACAGAATTGTGGCAGACACTAAAAACTACCACAAAGCCTTCTACAGTTATATCAAGAATCTCCACAGCAATACCCACATTTGCTCTGAGTTACTGCACAATAGTACCTCCTATACTGAGCTGACAGATATTGCCAACATATTGGCTGACAGATTCAGTGCCAACCTTACCCCTCTCTCCCCCCCTAAAGGACCAATCACAATACCGGAAGAATGTCAGGCATCCAGCATTACTGCAGCACAGGTTAAAGCTGCATTATTCAAGGCCAAGAATACAGCTTCCATGGGACCCAACAATATCCATGGTTGTGTTCTACATGAACTATAAAGTGAACTGGCACCACACCTGTGTGCCCTGTTCATTCACAGCCTCACCTCAGGCTTTGTCCCTACAAAATGGTGCACTTCTGCAGTCATCCCTCTCCATAAAGAGGGAGCCTCTACAGACTCAGGGAATTATCACCCCATTAGCCTGGTGAGTTTGATATGCAAGGCTGTGGAGCACATCATCATGGAAATAATTAACAAGGATATAGGGAATTTCCAAACTCTAGATCCCACACAATTTGGTTTTGCAAAGGGTAGATCATGCCTGCTCAACCTGGTTGACTTCTTTGAGTCAGTCACCAGAGCTGTAGATAAAGGGAAGGTGGTTCATACAGCCTACCTTGATCTGGCAAAGGCCTTTGATACCATTCCCCACTCAGGAATTATTAATAAGCCTCACCAAACTAGGAATCAACCCCTATATCACTAGGTAGGTTGCAAATTGGCTTACAGATAGAACCCACAGTGTGAAAGTAGCAGACTCCAAGTCAGACTGCCAACCAGTCACGAGTGGATTCCCACAGGGATCGGTCCAGGGTCCTCTCCTGTTTGGCATCTACTTTTCAGATGTCCAGGCCAACACGGAGGGACTCTGGCTGACCAAGTTTGCTGATGATTGCAAGCTGGGAGCTATTATTAACTCCACAGTTGATGTAGACATCCTACAGGAAGGCCTCACTGAGACCAACGACTGGTGTTGAAACCATGGCCTTAAGCTTAATGCCAAAAAATGTGTAGTCATTCCCTTTGGAAAAAACTAATTTCCCACCAATTACCCCATTGATGGTAGCCCACTGAATGCTGAAGGTGTTATAAGAGATCTGGGGACACAGGTTGACAGCAACCTCTCCTTCAACCACCACATTGCCACTGTGGTCAGAAAGTCCTTCTGTGTGGCACATCTCATTACCAAGGGTTTTGCATCCAGGAAGAAAGAGGTCATCATCTCTCTCTACTCTTCCCTCATTAGACCAATCATCGAGTATAATCCCCATTTGGCATGTACCATACTAAACACCTGCAACAGCTGGAACGTCCACAAAAGTTCCTCACAAAGAGGATCCTAGGCCATAAACACATGCCTACATGGACAGACTCAAAAAACTCCAGCTTTTCTCTTTGCCATATCATCTGTTAAGAGACAATCTCTGCTTGACTTACAAAGCCATGTTTGACCCAGCCAAGATAGAATTGTTACACCTAAAGAAATCCCAATCCCTCCACACCACACACTCCACGGACCTCAACCTCATAACCACAGTCAACAGAACATACTGGAGGGACAGGTTCATAACCCAAAGACTGCCCATGCTTGGAAACAGACTTCCATACATATCAAGCAGAGCACCTCACTGGCCCTTTTCAAGAGATATCTTGATGAGTGGATGGGAAAAAGAAAGTTCTCCCCGGGAATCACTCCAGTGGTTCTGCTTGATAGAGGCACTGGGAACTAATGGTGGCATGATGCCAGGGCACTTCTATGGGCTAGTCTTGTAAAGGCTCTAGTACACACCTATGAACCTATGAGATCCCAGATCCCAGACTATTGAATCAACTTTTAGGGGTGTTTTATTGATGATATAGTTACCCGGGGTGGCAGACTTCCCAAAAGGTGCTCTAATGCATTTTTTGGTATTGAGTTTTAAGCCGTGGCTTTGCCTTTAATCATTTGTTTGTATTAGACCTTCCTGAAGAGTGTTCTCATCGTGGGGGGGGGGATTCAATAACTACTCCCAGTTTTATAATCATCTGTGAACATCATTAGAGGCAGGCCTTTGTCATGTTTTTTCACATATGAAAATTGGATGCCAAAAATGAGTAGGTGTAGCACAGAGTCCTGTAGGACTCCACTGGTGACTGGTCTCTTTGTGGAGTTTGCTCAATCTCTTGGCTTCTATCAGTGAGCCAGCTAGCTATCCAGTGTGGTATAAAAGATTTATATCTAGTTCCATATGTTTTTTGACAATGACGGAGTGCGGTTTGATATCACATACCTTAGCCAGGTCTAGGTAGGCATTATACACAGTTCTCCCCTCATCCATTGTTTTAGTGACATTTTCAAATAAGTCCACCAGATTTACTAAGCACGACCTTCCTTTGACAAAGGCAAACTGGGATGGATCTAGTGTCTACAGGTCTCCTATGTCCTTGTTGATTATTTCCATGAAAATTCTTTTCATGGCTTTGCAAATAAGATTAGTCAGACTAATGGGTCTGTAATTTCAGGGATCTTATCAAGATCCTCTCTTATAAAGGGGGATGACTGTTGCAGACCTCCATGTTATGTGTCATAAAGCCTGTTTTAAGTCCATAGTTAAATAATGACTCCAGGGATCCTGATATGTCATATTTTACACTAATCAGGAATCATCCTGGGATGTTACTGGGGCCCAGTGAGGCCATGCTCTTGGCTTTAGTGAATGCAGCCATTAGACACTCCCTACTTATAGCTGAGTGGGTTGTTTGAGAATATTAATGGGGATGGTTGGGGATTTTGAAATTATAAATGCGTATATTTTGTACAAGGTCCCAATTGTTTTTTTTTCCTCCTTAAAAAATCTATAGTCCTACTGAATACTTTAATTGGAGCTCAGATTTTATTGTGCATATCATTATTTGCAGTGAATGTGAATATTATTATATGGGTAAAACTACAAGAGCCTTCAGGTAAAGTATAAATGAGCATATATATATATACAGTCTCTAAGGTGGATACCATTAATGTTTTGTACGGACATACCATGGTAACAAATGGTAGTCTCTGTTATAGATTATCAGAAAATTTTAGATCGGGGAGATAGGGAAAATGAACTTGAATTTAGTTGCAAATATTATTGAATGGAACTGAAGAACTTGGTTTAAATGATATGTTGATTGATAATGATTCCATTTAGGAGAGGCTTATAAAATTTTCAGATTGCGCGTCTTTATGTATTGGTGGTGTGATTTGTTTTACCATATAAAAGACAACAGCTGTTATGTATATGTTAGCAGTCAGATTAAGTCATTGGCTAAATATGTCTATATTACAAAAACGCTTACTGTTTGTTTTATTAAAGTTTGCTAAAAGTCTGTGGTTTTTAGAGCATTCTTTTGTTTATTCATGTAAATTGCTCTACGCTTCATTTCTTTTTTTTTTTGTTAAAAACATTTGTACACCTTCAGAGTTTTTCTGCTTGTATTATATTTTTAGTTTATTTTTTGAGATGGTGTAATAGAAATCTTGATCTGTTTTTATTGTTGTTGTTTTTTTTTCCACATCTTTCTTCCAAAAAGTTTTTAAAGATCTATTCCTCTTTTCTGGTTAATAGGTTCATAGGTTAATAGGAAATTACTAGGCTAAGAGCCCTTACAATCCTAGCCAGTATAACCTGATTTTAATCAATATGTAGACCCTAGGGGCAAGAATATTACATAGGTTTGTGCATATGCCTTGAGTATTTTACAGATTGCCCCTGTTCATAAGTGCCAGAGGTGCTACCTCAGGTGTGAATTTGTGATTCCCCACAGTGGTGCAACAGTTAGCATTGTCAGTTCAAAGCAAGAGATTCTACACTTTGATTCTCAGCTTTCTGTGTGGAGTCTGTATGTTCTCCCTGTGGTCACATGGTTTTCCTCTTGGTGCTTCGGTTTCCTCTCACATTCCAATGACATGCAGTAGGTGGAATGGACACTCTAAATTGGTCAAATGTGAGTGCGTGTGTGCAAGTAAGTGGTAAGAATAAAGTACCTTGACAGGGCTAGCCACCCAGTGGTGCAAACCTTGGTTTGAGATGATTGTCACGGCTGAAAGTGACACTCCAACCCCATGTGCAAAACAGGAAAAGGGGTTGAGGATGGATGGATGGATGGATCCATTCATCCAAACTGCATTTGAAGAGAGTTAGGGAAGAGGTCTGTTTAACTTGAATAGAAAGCCTGATAGGGGAATATTAGGCTAACTGACCTGAAGGGCCATTTTGAGCCTAGTCAATAAAGTGATGTTAAAATCGAACCCTGTATAATTTGTTTATGAGCTAAAGACCTTAAGCTTTATACCAAACCCACTCTTGTTTTTCTAATAGTGATACTTCTTGCCTTAGCTATTTTTATAGTTTTCTGGTATTGAAATTTCAGTGGTGGCATTCAGTTTATTCCATTATTATCCTATGTTATTCCGCATGTCTTTGGTAACACATTTATCATATACAGTGGAGAACAGAGTATGTTGGCCAAGTGTTCACTTATCATAGTAAAACATCAATGTTCGGGTTTCTGCACTATCGTGATTCTCTTCTTGGTATTTGAAAGTCGTTCATCTGGAAGTCAGGCTTTAGACCCATACTACTATGTGGAAATTCTAGGTGTATTACATAAAAGAAATGGTGCATAACGTCTTTCTCATCTTTGACTGTACATTTTATTGATCTATATGCCTCTTACTTGGCTAATCTTTGTGTGTGTGTGCGTGTGTGTGTGTGTGTGTGTGTGTGTGTGTGTGTGTGTGTGTGTGTGTGTGTGTGTGTGAGACTGTGTGTGTGTGTGTGATTGTGTGATTGTGTGACTGTGTGACTGTGTGGCTGTGTGTGTGTGTGTGTGTGTGTGTGTGTGTGTGTGTGTGTGTGTGTGTGTGTGTGTGTGTGTGTGTGTGTGTGTGTGTGCGTGCGTGTGTGTGTGTGTGTGTGTGTGTGTGTGTGTGTGTGTGTGTGTGCACATGTGCATTCATGTGTGCGCGTGTGTGCATGTGTGCACTGCTGCTTTCCTCTACATTAGAAAGGTCACTTGCAATATGACTTATTTCTGAAATAAAATTGTTTCTTGTTTCCAAGAATTTTTCACTGTCTCTTATTACAGTCCTGAGACTAACGACAATGCCAGGAATGGGCACTTTTATATCATGGGATCCGTGTCTTGTCTTCTTTATTATATTTTAGCAAATCTTTTTCCATGTTGCACTAAATGCAAGATATATAAAGTGTTGTATTAGTGATAGTTTGTAAAAAAAGATCTCACAATGTGAAAGTATTCCCTAAGGCTTGAGATTAAATTCACTTTGTGCTGCCTTACTTTCTCATTCTCAGTGCTTTCTTTCTGTTTGTATCCTTCCATCCAATCCCCTATAGATTTCTTCTCTCCATCTGGTCCCCTGTTGATTTTCCTCTATTTCATGTCCCCATTTTTTTTTCTTTTTTTCTTTTTCAAAATGTTTTGGTTGTTAATACCATGATAGGATTGGACTCCATTCCTGATTCAGTATATGATTACAGTTCATGAATTTAGTATTGCTTTAGTCTTTCTTGGATAAGAGCATGTTGGCTATTGCTGAGACAGGTTTGTCACATTCTTCTTGCTTTATTCACAACCTCATTTGTTGAAATAATTCCAAGAAGGCATGAGCCATGTGCATTGAATTATATACTATAACGATTCCCTATTCTTCACATTCCCTTGATATTGTTCATTTTGAGCTTCTTTATCTTATCTTAATTTCTTAAAACTCTTTAAATATTAAAAGAAAGTAATTTTCTTATAAGAAGAAACTGTGCTCTCTACATCCATATTTTTTTGAAACAAAAACATACTTCTGCCCAGTTTCAATGTGCTGTTATAGAAGTTATATGATAAGTCATATTTCAGACTATACAGGAGGCATCCTGGGATGCTATCAGGGCCCATTGAGGCTATGTTCTTGGCTTTAGTGAGTGCAGCCAGTACATGATCCCTAGTTATCCAAAGGTGAGGAAACCTCTGTTAGATAGATCTGCCCCTCCGGCAAGTTCTTTTGATGTCACATACCAAGTTAAGGTCCTTTGAGTGAATGACCCATGTGCCATTTGACTTGCAAATGTGCATGATTTCCATTAAAGCAGGTTCAAGGATCACCCTGTAAGCAAGGCACAGGTCACTTCTGAGCAGTCTTTATGACACAGGGTAAAGCGACAGTGATTTCAGCCTGTCCACATATGACAGATGCTAAAGGCCCTGAATTTTCTTTGTAAGGAACCTTTGTGGTCTAATTGCTGAAGGTGCTTTGAAAGGTACATACCAAAGGCAGCTTTGTACTCTATTATTGGCCTGATGGAGGAAGAGTACAGAGGGGTTATGACCTTTTTTCCTGGAGGCAGTGCCCTTACCTATGAGATGAGCAGTATAAAATGCCCTTCTTACCACTGTGGAGACATACTAATCAAAGGTAAGTTTGCTGTCAACCTGTGTGCCCTGATCTCTTACCACTGAATGCATGCTTAGGGCATTGCAACTGATGTGCTAGTTAGCAGGAACAATGTCTTTGGCATAGGGAATGATAATGCATTTTTGCATTACATTTAAGACCATGACTTTGGCACCAATGTTTAGTCTGTGTAAGTTCGTCTTGCATTATGTAGACATCTTTAGGGGACTCAATGACCGATCCTAGTTTGCAGTCATCAGCAAACTTTGTCAGCCACAGGCATTTAGTTTTTGCCTGTACTTATGAGAAGTAGATTCCGAAGAGTAGAGGTCTCAGAACCAATCCCTGTGGAACACCACTGGGTACTGGTTGGCTGGAGGAGGTGGAGTCCCTTATTTTGACCACATCAGTTCTATCAGTGAGCCATTTTAAAATCCACCTGGCAGTATACAGATCAATACCCAGCTGGGTGAGTTTATCAATGATGGCTGAGTGGGGGATTGTGTCAAAGGCCTTGGCTCAGTCTAGGTAGGCTGTATGCAGAGATTTGCCCTTGTCTAGGGCTTTGGTGACTGTCTCGAAGAAGTCCACCAAGTTTAACAGGCATGATCTCCTCTTGACAAAGCCAAACAGGGTGCGGTCAAGTGTTTGGAGATTTCCTGTATCTTTGTTGATAAGGTCCATGATGATTCACGCCATGGCCTTACAGCTAAAGCTGGTCAGGCTAATGGGTCTATAGTTCCCAAGTGCAGTAGATACACCCCTTTGTGCAAGGGAATGATGCTTGCTGTTGTCCATTACGTTGGGTTGACTTCAGTGAAAAGAGTGCCCAGTGGTGTTGCTAATTCCTGTTTGAACCCATGTAGAACATAACCTTAGATGTTATCTGTTCCCATAGAGGCTGTATATTTGGCTCTGGAGAGGGCATTTAGGACCTGCTTCTTAGAGATACTAGGAGGGGAACAGGTGGTAGGGATTCTTTGGGGTATATGTGGTGGTGACAGGGGAGTGAACTTTTCACTGAAACTGTCAGCCAGCAGGTTTGCTATATCCATGGGTTCTGTATATGCAGTATCATTAACTACAAGTTCTGTGCAAATCTGGGCCTTTCCTTTGAGGGTACAGATTCATCTAAAGAATGCTTTATGGTTGCTCTTAGCTGGAAGCTAATTTGGATTCGTAGTTAGCTTTGGAGGACATCACAAAAAGTCTTATTTACTTGTTTAAGTTGAGGAAGGAGTGTTTCAAGGTTTTGGGTTCGTTCCTTCCTACGCTTAGGCACCCGTTTCATTCCCTGTTGTACAGCCTGTCGATGGCAGATGCCCACCAGGAAGGTTTATTCTTCCTTGAAGATCTTGCTTTGGTCTATCAGGTACTGCAGAGTCAATACAATTGTAGAAGTGTTCATATAAAGCACTGACGTATATCCTGGCATAGGCGTCTGTTCCATCAGAGGGGGAGGTGCTATGAAGCTATTTATGTTGTATCTTATGAGTTTGAAATTGGTCTTGGAGAAGTTTTTTAGTCTAGTTGTTGCTGATGCGAGGGTGGGGCAGGGTGGGGGGTCTGGTGTTATATTTACTTCTAGCGAGACTGATTTGTGGACAGATTTCAACAGGGAGGACCACACATTGGGAGTGGTACAATGGTCTACCATGTTGGTGAACACCAGATCCAGGACGTGTGTGCCCCTTGAGGGGGTGTCAACCAGCTGGCCTAGGTCACTGGAGTTTACGAAGTCCAAGATCCTTTGGGCAAGTGAGTTAGAACATGTATAATTTACCCATTCAATGGACAGTTATTTGAAGTTGCCCAAAGCCAGGGTGTTTGGTTGTATCTTGAATGACTAAAGTCGATCCCAGGTAGACTGAGTGGATGTCCTGATTCATGGACAAGGTCCTATAGCTGCAATGACATGAAGAGAGATCTTACCAACAATCAGTTGCACCTGAAGTAATTCAAATGAATCATGCTGTTTAACCAATCTAAGGGTATGATTTATCATTAATGAATATTGATACACTACTTCCTTTAGTTTTTACACCTTCAGTTTGTGGTCTGAAAGTGTGAAAAGAAATGTAATGCAGTATGCCTGGAGTGCTCTCCTCAGCTTTAAACAAGGTCTCAGTGACTCCACAAATGTCAGCATCTTTCAAGGTGAGGACTGCTTCCATTGAGTGTAGTTTCAAGTTTAGACTCCTAGTGTTTAGCAGTAGAACCTTGAGGTTGTTTGTAGAGGGTATTTATACATTGGGAGTTTTGTTCTTGTGACATTGCCTAACAAAGGCACTATGGGGTGACAAGAGCCTTAGGCAGTAACTGAAATCTCAGGGGTGACAGATGAAGACCATCTCTGGTGAAGCATCAAGGTCTGTCGAACACATCCTCCCAGGATGACAGATATTGGATCCCATTAGAATGACACCAGAAACAATTGCTGAAGTCAATCTTTTTTTTTTTTTTGGTTCATATTGTGTCATCATCCTAGACGAAGGTAACATGCTGCTTAAGGCTAGGGACATCCCTACCCGAGACACATAATCAGAGAGCTCAGTCATGTCTCTCTGCATATAGTCCAGTGAGGTACATCTCAACTCATTCACACCAACATGGACTATGGCACCTGACAATGAGCTGACCATGACCTTTTCATCTGTGTGTCTCACAATGGAGTCACCTATGACTAAGTTGGTAGGTTTTGTGATTTGTCTTAGGGGCTTGTCTGGTGAGACACTGCAGTATGAAATATTATGTGTACTGTGCTCTGCATGGGATGTATTATGTGGAGTGTGCTTGTGTTTGGGAGGGCTCTGATGTTTAGGCAAGCTTTTGGTAAGAACCACCGCATATGTAGGGTTATGTGTTGTTGGTTTGTTTGGTGCTGATGGTGAGGTGTGTGTGCTGACAACCTGCTTAGTTGTCAGATATACTGACTAGTGATTAAGAGAGCAGGGGTTCTAGGTTCTTAGTATAGATAAATCTCTCACATATTGAATTTATGTGAACTAGAAGAAGTGAGTTGTCAGTTATAAGGCAATTGCTACATTGTTTGAGGATGCTGATGTCGACCAGGCTGGCTGGATAAAATGTGGGAAATTATCTGTCCATAATGCTGATGTCGACCAGGCTGGCTGGAGAAAATTTGGGAAATTATCTGTCCATAATGCTGTTGTTGAAGAGGCTTGCTGGAGAAAATGTGGGAAATGATCTGTCCATAATGTTGATGTTGACCAGGCTGGCTGGAGAAAATGTGGAAAATTATCTGTCCATAATGCTAGGTAAATTAATGTGATCAGAAATGGGGAAAGGACAATAAGGACCAGGTAAGGCAGATGAATATGAGAAGAGATTCAAATAATGAAGGTTTGGTGGGCAAGACCTGTGTTGGTACCTCAGAAGGTATGTTGAAAGTTCCACTTGACTGTGAATCCCAATCTCACAAAACCCCCAATGGAAAACAAACAGTGTACTAAGGGAAACATTAACATGTAAGAAGTTTGTGTCTATAACAACCAGTGGTAACCCCATCTGCTTAGCAGTGCATGCTGATGCACTACACAGACAATAGAAAAGCAGCTAATACAAAGAAACCAGTAAACAAGCTCAAACTGAGCCCTACATCAAGGAAATAGCTCAGACTGAGCTTTGCACCAATGAAATAGCTGAAATTGAGCCCTGAATCAGTACACTTCAATTAGATACTCCTACTGTACACTCCTGCAATGAGAGTACAGGGGGGGGTTCTCCAAAAGAAGATGTCCTGATGTTTACTGCTCAATCATAAAACAGAAATGGATTACGCCAGTCTGAATCCAATCTATATTATGGCCAATACAAGTGCAACAACAGAATAAAAGCAGAATACTTTTTTCTTAAATTAAATAGACAAGAGAGTAAAAGGCAGCACAATTTTTTTTCCTAAATTAAATATAGCAACAGAATAAAACAGCAGAACAGAACTTTTATTAAATAAGTAAAAGCAGCAGTTAGTGTGAAATACAGTCAATTACAAGAAATTCAGTAGTAAAACTGAAACTTAGCATTCGTACTTCTCTCAGATGGTTTCTCATGATCAGAGGATCAGAGGCTGGTTGCCTAACTCTCTGGAGCCTTTCTAAGATGAGCGCCAACCCTCACAAATGCAGTCCTTAAGTATAATACAACAGCAAAGCAGCTGATACAAAGAAACCAGTGAAAAATCTCAAACTGAGCTCTGCACCAATGAAATAGCTCAAACTGAGCCCTGTACCAATGAAATAGCTCAAACCTAAGGCCTGAACCAGTAACCTTCAACTAGATAGTCCTACTGTATGCTTCTACCATGAGGGTACAGGGGGGTTCTCCAAATTAAGATGTCCTGACTTCTACTGCTCAGTCCTAAAGCATAACTGGATTCAGCTGGTCTGAATCCAATCTGTATTATTATCAACAAAAATGCAACAGAATAAAAGCAGAATATATTGTTTTTATTAAATTAAATAGGCAATAGAATAAAACAGCAGAACAGATCTTTTCTTAAATGAGTAAAAGCAGCAGTTGGTGTGAAAGTCAATTAAAACAAATACAGCAGTAAAACTGAAACTTAGCGTTCATAGTTCTTTCGAAAGCAGGAATCAAGTAATAAGGACACATCAATTTGCCATACCAGTTGAAACTAATGAGTGGGAGTATGGCCATGGGTTTGACTTGTACTTTAGCTAGTTCAGACATTAGATTGATAATGTATAATAATCGGCAGATTATAGCCTTTCATGATGTTCTAGCCAGACGACTGGATAATATACCAAAGTTGCTTTTTTTTCTGTTATACAAAGGAGAGGAACATCAAGGATGCTACATCAGGAAAAAAGAAAAATGAAACTTATAAATACGAGTATTTTGCACAAGTTGTCAATTGTTTTTTATCACCTTACAAAAATCTATTGTCCCACTGGATACTTTAATTGTAGCTCAGATTTTATTGTGTCAATCATCATTTGCAATTGATGTGAATATTATTATGAGAGTAAAACTACAAGATCATTCAGTTTAAGGATATACTAACACATGTATGCAATATTGAGGGTGAATACCCTTAATGCGTTATACAAACATACCATGGTATGTTTTTAAAATGAAAAAAGAGAAATTATTCTTTGTTAGAGATTATCAGAAAAGAAAAAACAGATCGGGGAAGGGATGAACAGGGAAAATGAACTTCAATTTAGATGGCAAATATTATTGAATGCAACTGAAGAACTTGGTGTAAATGATATGTTGATTGATAATGATTCCATTTAAGAGAGGGTTATGAAATTTTCTGATTGCGTATCTTTATGTGTTGGTCTTGTGATTTGTTTTACCATATAAAAGGCAACAGCTGTTGTGTATATGTTAGCAGTCTGATGACGACATTGGCTAAATATGTATACATTAAAAATGCTTACTGTTTGCTTTATTGAAGTTTGTTAAAAGGTTTCTAGAGCTTTTTTTTGCTTATTTGTATATATTGCTCTACAGTTCATTTTTTTTTTAAACATTTTATATACCTTCTCAGTTTTTCTGCTTGTACTATATTTTTAGATTATTTTTCAGGATGGTGTAAGTTAAATCCTAATCTGTTTTAAGTTTTTATTTGTCACATCTGTCTTCCAAAGAGTTTTTAATGATCTATTAGCTTGTTTTTGTTTAATGGGTTCATAGGAAATTCCTAGGCTAATGGCGTAACAGCCCATACAATCATAGAAAGTATAACCTGATTTTAACCAATATGTGGACCCTAGGGGCAAGAAGATGACATAGGTTTGCTCATATGCCTTGAGTATTTTACAGATTGCTCTTGTCCATAAGGGATATAGGTGCTACAGCAGGTGTAAATTTGTGATTCCCCATCCATTGATCCATATTCATTTGAAGAGGGTTAGGAAAGGGTTCTGTTTAATGTAAATAAGAATCCCGATAGGTAAATATTTGGCTAACTGACTTAAAGAACCATTTTGTGCCTAGCTAATTAACTGATGTCAAACTCAAATCTTGTATCATGTGGTTATGAACTAAAGACCTTAAGTTTTATACCAAACCTACCCACCCTTGTTCTTCTAATAGTGATACTTCTTGCTTTAGCTGTTTTTATAGTTTTCCATTATTGAAATGTCTGTGGTGACATTCAACTTATTCCATTATTATCCTATATTATTCTGCATGTTTATGGTAACACATTTATCTGTTATAAGTTTAGATGCATAGTAGTACATTCTATTTATTTTAGTTCCATCATATGCATGGTTGCCAACTTTTCATGTCAAAAATTCTGGACATGTATGGAAAAGCAAAATGCATGTAATTTTGTTACCCCCCCACACACACACACACACACACACAGACACAGCTATTCCAGTGTCCCATCACTTGTCTATTTCTCCATTTCTCTCCAGATCCATGAACACTGTTCACACTGTTTTCAGCTTTACTTCTACAAAGATTAGATATTTGGATTTAATTTAAAACTTATTTCAAATTTTATAGCACAGACACTGATAGTCATTTGCTAAACAAAGCAATTCAGTCTCAAAATGAAAACAGACTTCATATTAAAATTTCTCTGACTTTGAAACTCACATTCACTAAAACAGCATTGAAACCCACAATCAAATCAATATCAGTCAATATGTATAATCTCTGCAGAAGTAAAAGTCATCTGAATAATTCCACATTAAAAAGATCTCTAATTAATGAAAAGGTTGCTGCTAGCAAACAACTTTATATTTCAGTATTTCATTTACAAATTCAGTGCCTGTTGCCCTTGAAGAATAAATTGCCTATGTTGCACTAAAAAATGGTAAGCTGGTAATATTGCAAAAAAGAATGGATGGCAAAGTGAAAACAGGTTCATAGTTACTAGGCATCTTGTCCAAATTAGGAAATATTCAGGGCTGCAATGCCCCACCCCATTAAAATATAACCCAGTGTCAGCAATCCATCTACATGCTGTGGATGCAGACCCCACAACTTTCCTCATCAAAATGCAAGTATGCTACCTGTTGTGCTACTAATACTGCTTTGAGATTCTATACCACAATAGTGATACCATTTGCTAAACAAAACAGTTGCACATTGTAAATGGACTTAGCATGAGCAGCAGTAAACTTCTCTTCTCTTGACGTTCACAATTCCTTGAAAAATGCACCTGAAACTCAGTGCCTTGAAAAACTGCTGCTTGGTGGTTGGGGTAGAGGATTCAGGCTCTTGTTTCCTGTAGCTAAGGTACAGGGCTTGTGCCTAAGCAAATTACTAACCACCTGCTAACCCTAAGTAGAACACTTCACTCTCTCTCACACACACACACACACACACACACACACACACACACACACACACACACACACACACACGCACACACACACACATGCACACACACACACGCACACACACACACACACACACACACACACACACACACACACACACACACACACACACACACACACACACACACACACACACACACACACGCACACACACACACACACACATAAATACACACACAAAATAAATAAGAACAGATTATAAATATTGTTCTCATGAATTTAGAGAATAACAGGATTTGTGTTAGTATACATTTTCCTAAAGGATATAAAGTTTAAAACATAAATGTCTGACATTATTTAGCAACTTCAATCCTATTTATGAGGAACAGACAAGAACATGGGGCAAAATTTGGACATTCTGTAAAAACCTGGACTGTTGAGGGACATGCTGCCTATCTCTTACACGCACACACGCACGCACACACACACACACATGCATGCACACACATACACATGCACACCATACCTCTCAAACTTTTAGCGCAAGATATCTGGACAAATCCTGTCATAATGAGGGGTAAAAGCAGTGTGTCTTTTGAAGAGTGGCACTAAGGGCAAGTTTGAAATTTATAGGTAAAATTTCAAATGGACAACATAGATTTTAAATATATGTAACTGTTTAAGGTTTAGGGCTGTGCTTGGTTTCTAATTTATTTATTTTTTTAAAAACAGTTTTATTGATTTTGATTATAATGAAAACAATCACATAGACATATATAAGATAATTTACATTATAGAGTTACAAATTGATAACCTATATTTAAAGCATTTAAATATGAATATACGGATAACAAAGCAAACTAAAGTATGTACATAGACATCTAGTATTTATACATTAACATACACTATAACCTTCCTTTTGTAACTTGTTCTCATGAATGACAAGGAAAGTCAATTACCTTTATGCAAAATGATCATTTTTTCCAACATATTTTGTAAGTTAACCCATAAATTATATTCATATGTCTTTCTAGAAGTTCTAGAGGTTATGGTTCTTATCTGTAAATGACTAACTTATTTTAATAAATTAGCAAACTCAGAGAATGTAGGAGGGTTGTTTTGAAATCCAATTTTTTATTATGATCTTTCTAGCCATTGCCAATATTGTCCATAGTAATGAGTATTTGGTTTTCCTAACACATTGTGGAACAGGTTTATTAAATATGATTAATGATTTATTCAATAGGAAGTTGTCTGAAAAAAGTGCTTGTAAAACGTCATTTACTTTATTCCAAAATATATTTAAGGTTGGACAGTCAATAAACATATGTGCCCAGTTAATATCTACATTAGAGTTGCATCTATTACAGATGTTCCTTTTTTTATTCATTTTGTCCATTATTTGTGGTGTATAAAATGATCTATTCAAGAAGCTCCATGTGTAAATCTTCCATTTCAGAGAAAATGATGTTTTCCCAGCTGGTTGTAGCATATTAACCTTATCTTGCTCACTTGGGGAATTATGAGTAATTAAACTATAATAACTCCAGTGGTTATGTGTGTAAGAAAATGTTTCTTCTCTTAAAAGGCTATAAATAAAGGAGAGACTACCTGAATATGTATGCTGGTGTAATAATGTTGATCGAAGAAATTGTAATAATATCCTGGTGTCATGTTTGCTAGTTGGTGAAGCTAGTTTCAGCTTATTATCAAGATATAGTATAAGTGTTTGTATATCTAACCATGAGGAACTATTAAGTTTGTATTCCTGTATAATATGATCCATTGAACTAGTCTTGTATTCATAAGTTAGCTGGAACCAGTATTTGAGTTCATTGTTTTTCAGTTGAGAAATTTTGTTAATATCTGAGGTAACAAAAGTCTCTTGTGTATATGCTATAGGAAATAACAAAAAAAGTAGTCTTTATATTTAACATGTTTATACATAAAGTTTCTAAAGTTAATTATAATATTATGTATGTAACTGGCAGTATGATTAGGATTAGTATGTGTGATAAAATATTCTTTTAAGATCCATATAAAAGGTGTGTTTATGAATTCTAGTTGATATGATATTGGTCTCATTATAAGTTCCATGGCTGATACTTCCCATAAAGATTTCCATTTAGCTAAATAGGTTATATCTATGAGCTGAGAAATTGATCTGATTATAGTGGAAATCGAATAGAGATTTAGATCTGGGAAAGCTATTCCACCAATCTTCCAGCTGTTAGTATGTTGATTAATAGTAATTGTAGGGTTTTTTTTGTGACCATAATAATCTTAGTATTAAAGTGTTTTGTTTATTTATAAACCTTTTTGAGGGTAGAATTTGAATGGATTGTATTATGTCTAAGATTTTAGGTAGAATTATCATTTTTATAATGGTTAGTCTTTCTTCAGTAGTAAATATTATTGTATTCCATTTTGAAAATAATTATTGGATATTTTGTAAACATTTGTTATAGTTTAATTGAATTATTGATTTAATGTCTTTGGCAAGAATGATTCCAAGATATGTGATTTGATATGCGTTAGCAATGTGATATGTATTATTTCCTATCATCTTTTTTTAATTTTTTTATTATTAGGATACATGGATAGATTTTTTGTTTTATTGCCATTGAATGATAAACCAGACATCATTTGTAACATTTTAATTGATTCATATAATGACATGAATGAGGAGTTATTTCTCTTTGTGGTGATAAGAACATCATCCGCAAACAGCTAGATTTTGGCTATATTGTCTTTATCCATTTCCAAACACTCTATTTCTTTATTGTTTCTTGTTTAATTTGCCCAGGGTTCCATGATCAAAGTAAATAATAGAGGAGAGAGAGGACATCCTTGTTTGGACATTTTTGTAATAGATATTTTATTGGAAATATATGACCCTATTTTGATATATGCATAGGTTTCTTCATATAAATGTTTTAGAAGATTAATAAAATTATGTGAAAAATGTAAGCATTCCAAAAGAGTAAATAGATAGATCCAGTTAATGGAATCAAAGGCCGCATGAATATCAAGACTAATTAATGATAAGTTCCTTTTCTTCCTTTCTGAGATGTCTATAATAGTTAGGGTTCGTTTTATATTATCAAAAGTACTTCTGTTAGTTATAAATCCTGTCTGGTCTTCGTCTATTAAGTGGGGTAAGAATTTCTTCAATCTTTCTGAGAATATATTCATAAACATAATCGATATTCAGTAAAGATATTGGTCTGTATGAAGAACAGAATTTTGGGTCTTTATTTGATTTTAAAATAGGGGATATAAATGTATATTTCTAGGATGGGGGTGTAATATTATCACTTTGGGTCGAATTATATACTTTGTGTAGTAAGGAAATTGTCATTTTCAGCATTATCTTCTATATTTCAGGAATAATTCCATTGTTACCTGGAGCTTTGTTTAGTTTAAGCTTACTTACTTGACTTTGTATATCTGATAAATGTTTATCAATAATTTAAAATTGTTGTTTGTTTAGTTTATTATATATATTCTTATTAATATAATCTCTTATGTTATCTTGTGTTTGAATTTGTTGTGTGGATTGATTAATTTCATCAAAGTGACATCTAAACTCTTCTAATATATCTTGCATACTATGTACTTCTCTTTTCTTTTTTGCAGAATGTATTTCTTTAACATAATCATATTTATTTAATCATTTGGTCTTATGCTTAAGGTTTGATAGATGTATAGGATTTACAGAATAAGCAAGAAACCTATATTTTTCTAGTGTTATCTTTGTTTTATGATGTAGGATAGATCTATATTCCTCATTTAGTTTGTATATCTCATCCCTTATATTCTTTGAAGACAAGTTGTCTTTATTATTTGTGTATAGTGAGTCCAGTTTATCTTGTATTATTCTTATATATTTATCCCATATTTTCATCTTATTATGAAACCATTTGTTTATTTGTCCATACAAATATGCTTTTAGGGCATCCCAAATAAATATATCATTTGTGTATCATGCTGAGTTTATATTAATGAAGTTTTGTGTCTCTTCTGTTATGAATAATTGAAAATCCTTAAGTTGTGTGAGATATGCCGGAATCCTTTTAATTTGTACACTATGGATGTTATTAATATTAAGTTCAAATATGATAGTATTATGGTCCAATATTGGGCAGGATATAATTTTGCTATTGGTCAGGTTATTCATTATCTGTGTGGAAAGAAATATTCTATCAATTCTAGAATATGTTTTGTATCTATTAGAATAGAACATGTATTGTAATGAGTTATGATCCACAAAATGAATTATGTTTTTGAGTAAGTATAAGTCTATGAAATGTATAAGTTGTTTAGCTTGTGCTGTAATTTTTCTTTTTCCTGAAGTGGTTGCATCTTTAGGGTCTAATATACAGTTGTAGTCACCTGCCATAATGATATGTCCCTCAGATAGGGAAACTACTTGATTCAATATGAGTCTAATAGTATTAGTACCAATACCAGGTAACCAATAGTTGTTTATTAATGTATATAGTGTCTTACCAATCTCAATTGGAGCCAAGCAAAGCAAACCTTTATTGTCTTGGTATGTTTTGATTATTCTGGGTAATGGTAATGTTTTGTTCCACAATATTGCCACACCTCCTTTTTGCGTACACTCTGAGCTTACTATATTTATGTATTTATTTGTATCTAGAAATTTAATAGTATCTTTTGTTAAATGGGTTTCTTGTAAGAATACTATATTATGTTTGTGAAAAGCTAGATATTTAAACAAATTACTTCTTTTATACGGATTGTTCAAACCATTTATGTTAAGTGACATACCTTTCAACATAGTCATGTATAATGTGAAAATTTCTGCAAAAAAGTGAACTTGTTCCTAGTAAAAATATTAAATCTCATGTCTTTAGGAAAAAAAATGTATTCCTTGAACTTTATGCTCTATATGTTTGTAAATAGGCTACTCTGGATGTCAAAAAAACAATTTAAAAAAAAAAAAATATTACATACACTAGATAAAAAACTACCTTAAAACAGAAAACAAGCTGTCTTTTGGGAAAACAATCTATCTTTTCAGCTTCCTATCACCCTTGGTGTCCCTCAAGGATCCATTCTTGGACCTCTCCTTTTCACAATTTTCATTAATGGTGTAAAAACCTCCCTTCCACAAACTACACGCATACAATATGCAGATGATTCGACTCTGATATGTGCCGCATCCTCCCCTGCAAATTTACATACTAACACGCAAACAGTCTTTACTTTAGTTGAAAACTGGTTCCATCAAAGATGTCTCCTCCTGAACCTGAAAAAAACTAAATTACTACTATTTACTCCCACACAGAAGTCCCCCTCGATCAATTTCATAGTGAAATCAAACAATGGCACAGAAATAGCCCCTGAAACTGCCACTAAACTCCTTGGTGTAATAATAGACAACCATCTCAACTTTGACACACACATTAACTCAACTATTAAATCAGTAAATAGAAAACTTGAATTCATCTATAGAATCAGACCATTTCTTACAGAGTCAGCAAAGATTTCTATTGCCCAAACCCACCTCATCTCCAACCTACTCTACACCTCTCCTATCTATACAAATCTATCCAAAAGCAACCTAAATAAACTAGCAACCGCCTACAACAACATAGCCAAATTTGCCACCAGCACCTTTCTGTACTCAGCATTGCCTTAATCTTAAACTTCTAGGATGGCTGGAAGTACAAAACCAACTAGTTTACCAGCAACTCATTTTTATTCACAAGATTTTACATCATCCTACAAATACTCCCATACTATGTAGCCTAGTTAATTCTTATAAAAACGTTCCTACCCTAAGATCTGCTAAACAGCTACAAGTTGCCACCACTAAATCCTTTAACAAATATGGGGACTGCCTATTCTCAAATGCAGTTGGCAATACTTGGAACAAACTTCCAACTGAAATAACATCCTTTACCTCCACCAACCTTTTTAAAAAAAACTTGAAAAACATCATTAAAACCCAATGGCTTTGCCCCTGCTCCAAGCCTGATTGATACTTTGCACCTTCTTTCTATTTCTGACTCCCTAATTTAATTATTTTTGCTGAGACTTCTCTACCTTCTATATATGTCGTGATTAAACATTTTTTCTCTTGTAACTCCCACTGTGCTATATGAATTTTTATGTCCTCTTTTTGTTTTGTTTTTTTCTTTATATACTCATATATTTAATTGTATATATATTTTTATCTATATAAACTGAATCAAGAACAATTTTCCTTGTATACTTTCCTAAATGGTAGTAAAAAAAATATATATATTGTTTTTTCTGCCATAATTATTGCTGCCAGTCAATTTTATACTGACGTAATTATTTTGTATATCCACTTTTTTGATGGACTATGTAATTATTTTTTATATTTCTACTGTTCTTGTGGACTATTTTGTATATATTTTTTCTTTGTAATGTCTCAGAGCTTTTCTCCTTGGGCCTCTACTGAAAATGGACATATATCCAGTTAGACTAGCCCGGTCAACAAATGCTAAAATAAAATAAAATAAAATAAAACAAACACCCCAATGCTCCCCGCCTGGAGTTATAACCTCCTAATCCCAATGACATCTGTCACTAAGATCAACCCGTAAACTGTAACAACAGAGTACAAACTCCACTAATAACATGCTTTATATACTTTAAGTTAGAAACATTAAGATAACCAAATTCTAATGAAATCATTAATTGTCCTAATATAGTGTTATCTGGAAGGTTTATATGTTCATAGATATCATATCTAATAAGAAACATATATAACCTAATAGATTCAAGATATGATTTACATTCCAAAATAAGGCAAATGTCTAACAGATTATTTAAAAGGACTAAGTAATTTAGCCCACTGCCTTACGATTAACATAGATAACAGAGGTTTTGTGTATAAACAACATTTCTATTAGGTTATCAGATATAATACATTATCCAGGACACAATGTTATTGTTCAAACCATGGTTTGTTTAAATGTAATTCTATTTTGTATTAACATGTTTGTAACTCTCATTATATCTCTTCCCTTTATTTAACTTATATACATGAAAACGAGAGGGAAGAGAGAGAGAAAAAAGAGAGAGAGAGAAAAAAAAAAGTAAAACAAGATTAAGATGTAGTTAGGATCCCGTGTAAATAGTTATATTTAGAATGACTATTTAGAAGACGTAGGTGTAATTATAAACAGTATGTCATTTAAATAAACATTGTATCACCCCCAAATGGGATGTAGTCACTATAAACACATGTATATACAACTGCTTTCACTAGTGGCAGAATAAGACATCTATTTGCAAAGTTCTTTTTAGTATACCACTTTTGTTATTCAATTCTTTGCTATGCAAACATTCTGAAACAATATGCATAACCTTACTTATGACAATTAAATATAAAGATTGCACAAATTTGTGAAGATATGATCTGCACTCTTGTGGGAGGAGAGGCTGGACTCTGCCCTTCTGAGCTAGGAATTTCTGGTTAAAGGCTTATACTGCATGCATATCTGAACTGCTTCTTACTGAAGTTGGTGCGCCTTCTTTGCTGTGGCATAGACTGGATTCGGGCCTGCTGGATCTAGCTTTGTTTGTGTAACTTGAGCACTAATCCAGGCATTCTCTAAAGTATTCAATTGTATTTATTACTGCTTGGTAGTAACTTGATTAAAGTGTAGCTATCATTCTAAGTCTTTTGGATTAAGCACTTGGGCTTCGGACCAGTTGTTTTACATTAGGAAGGTTTGTGGCATGCACTGTGGTGACAGGACAGGTAGCTTTCATCCTTCTAAGTTGGGAACTGCTGATTGAGAGCCCAGTGTCTGTTATTCTTAAAGTGTATTAGTTCTGGTTTAAGCACTTGGGCTTCAGGCCAGTAATTTTACATTAAGAAGGTTCATGGTCTGCACTCTTGTGGGAGAAGAGGCTGGACTCTGCCCTTCTGAGCTGGGAATTTCTGGTTAAAGGTTTGTAGTGCCTGAATATTTGAACTGTATCTTACTGAAATTGGTACACCTTGTTTGCTGTAGCATAGACTAGATCCAGGCCTGCTGAATCTAGCTTTGTTTATATGCTTGTTGTTTGTTTGCTTGTTATTTCCCTGGAACGCTAATTCCACCTAATATGCGGCTTCTCAATGCTTCTGTGGATCACTAGTGATATCTGCATTGCTTACTGTACTTATTTCCTTGTTTCACTTGAAAGAAAGTTACTGTTTGTCGTTTTTGCATTTAAGTTACCTGTAACACATTGCACTTAAGTTACCTGGCACTTGCTCGCTAAAGCAATTATATAAGTCAGCACTAAAAATTAAAAGCACTACACCCTCACTCTCCACTGGCCCTTGTTTTCAATTATTAAGGAATTCCCAATATTATTCTAGCATGTCCAAAGGTCAGTTGTCAATCTCCTCTCCGGTCCAGCTGGTGAATCTGGGAATCTTGAGGCAATGTTACAACTGCCTCATGTACACAGACAACCCTCTCCTCCCAACAAATTCCAACACATGTGAGAGATGCAACCATATAACCAAACTGGAGGCTAAGCTCTCTCAACTCAGTACTGGCATAACCAGTCAGGAGGAGAAGGAAACCACACTCACTACAATTCCAGTCTCACATAGACCTACCACAACAGCAAACCAAACACATAATCACACAAAAACATACTCGGAGGCTCTAAATAAAGATCTGCCTAAGCAGCAGAGACCTCCAAAGCAGACACCCAAGCAACCGCTACCCCAAAACAAAACAAGTGCAACACATATCTCACAAAGCCAGTGTGCCGAACAGTCACAGCCCTTAAGACTAAACAACACACCTGATACACTTGTAATAGGTGACTCTATCGTCAGGCACACTGACGTCCCGCTCACCAGGCTGAACAAGGAGAGGGTCACAGTGAGCAGCCTGTCTGGTGCTAGGATCCGCCACATAAAACAAGCACTCAGATCACTCCAAGGCAAGTACAAATATGACTCAGTCATTGTCCATGCTGGTGTGAATGACCTGAGACGTACCTCCCTGGACTACATGAAAAGAGACATAAAGGAGCTCTCTGAGGATGTAGCCCAGGCCGGTATGAACCTGACCTTGAGTAGCATCTTACCCTCACCAAGAATGATGTCTCAATATGAAGACAAGATGATCAGTTTCAACAATTGGCTTACGTACTGATGTCATTCAAAGGGGATCCAATGCCTGTCAGCTTGGGATGATATGCACGACAAGCCACGATGCTTCGCTAGGGATGGCTTTCACCTGTCACCCCTGGGCTTTTGGACATTGGCAAAGGCTCTTGCTACCCCCATAGTGCATTTTTTAGGCAAGGCTCAAAAGACAAACCCACCTCCATAGGTATCACAAGGGTTGGGAGGGTGGCCTAATGGTTAAGGTGTTTGCCTTACAAACACAAGGTACAGGGTTTGAATCTCACAAGGGATAATTGGCTAGGCTTAAAATGGCTCGCAAGGGCAGTTAGCCTAGTTCTAACCTATGAACCTATGAACCTATAAGAAACTAAGAGTAATGCTACTCAACGCCAGAAGTCTAAACCTCAAGATGCATGCACTCGAAACTCTCCTTAGCATGGAGAACATCGATATCTGTGCAGTAACAGAAACCTGGTTCAGGGCTCCCGAGAGCACCCCAGCACTACCAGGTTATACCACATACCATGCTTTTCAGCCCCAAAACTTGGACAGAACCACAAAAGGAGGGGGAGTATCGATATTCATCAAAGATACCCACACCTCCAGGTTGGTGGCAAAGCACAAAGCATCAGAGACTATCCATGTGCAGCTAACAGTGGGTAAAACTGCCTTCCAGTTTATAGCCTGCTACAGACCACCCTCCCAAACCCAGGAACCCCACTCAGCCTTCCTGAGAACACTGGAAAATATGAGGGTCTCTCCAAACACCATTATATTGGGCGACTTCAACTACCCAAAAATAGACTGGGAGCATTACTCAAGCTCCAACACCCTAGCCCAAAGGTTCCTAGAATTTATAAACTCAAATGCTATGGAACAACTTGTTACCACTCCCACAAGAGGAGAAAACATACTGGACCTGATCATCACCAACATGGGGACTCTATGCTCCAGACCAGAAGTGTATCCCTCACTGGTAAGATCAGACCATAAGCTAATCTCACTGGATATTCACATCCCGACCCCACCCCCTGCCCAGAAAACTACAGTGAAAAACTTCTCTAAAGCAAATTTCACACTCCTCAAAACTGAGGTGGAATCCTTCAAAGCCCCCAGGCCTGTGGAAAATACGGCCCAGACAGCAGAATCCTTTATAAATGCATTCTATGAACACCTTCAGGAATGCATGGATCATGCAATCCCAAATAAAACCAAGACCCAATCCTCCAAAGGCAGACGTCCTGTCTGGTGGACCCCAGCCATAAACAGACTATACAATAGAAGGAGGAAGCTACTAAATGATAGAGCAAAATCCCAAAAAGGGAAGGCATCACTGATCAGTATTAGCAAAAAACTACGGGCACTCATAAAATTGTCTAAGGCCAGCTTCGAGAGAAAAGTTGCACAGGACACTAAGGATAATCACAAGGCTTTCTCTAGTTATGTTAGGAACCTGGGTGGTAATTCCCAGATATGCTCAGAATTAGTCTAAAATGACAAAAAATACACTGAACCCACAGACATTGCCAACATCCTGGCTAACAGGTTCAGCGCAACCCCCCCCCCTCCCCACCAAAAGGGCAAATATCTATCCCAGCAGAGTGCTGCCCCCCCCCTGACATCTCAGATGCTCAGATAAGAGCTGCCCTCTCCAAGGCAAAAAACACAGCATCAATGGGACCAGACGGTGCCCCGGGCTGCGTCCTACATGAACTCCAAGAAGAGCTAAACCCAAACATAAAACTACTGTTCAATCTCAGTCTTACTACAGGATATGTGCCCAAAGAGTGGCGTACAGCAACAGTGGTCCCTCTCCATAAGGGTGGTGCCTCAACGGATCCTGGAAACTATCGCCCCATAAGCCTGACTAGCTTGGTCTGCAAAGCTATGGAAAGGATCATCATGGACCTCATAAATAAAGATAATGGGGACCTACAGACACTGGATCCTACGTAGTTCGGCTTTGTTAAGGGCAGATCCTGCCTCTTAAACCTGGTTGATTTCTTTGAAACAGTCACCAAGGCCATTGACGAGGGGAAGGTGGTCCACACAGCCTACCTGGACCTCGTAAAAGCCTTCGATACAATACCCTACTCGGGCATTATAGATAAGCTCACCAGCTTAAATATAAACCCCTATGTCACTAGATGGATTGCAAACTGGCTCAAGGACTGAACCCACATGGTTAGAATTGCTGGAGCCATGTCAGACTCCAAACCAGTTACAAGTGGTGTCCCACAAGGCTCAGTCCTGGGACCTCTCTACTTCGGTATACATTTCTCGGAGGTACAGGCCAACACGGAAGGACTGTGGCTGACCAAGTTCGCAGATGACTGCAAACTGGGCACCATAATTGACTCTCCAGCCGACACAAACATCCTCCAAAAGGGATCATAGAAACAGACAACTGGTGCCAGAGCCATGGCCTCAAGCTAAATGCCAAAAAGTGTATAGTCATCCCCTTTGGCAAAAACAAAGTGCCCACAAATTACCACATAGGTGGTAATCCATTAAGTACAGAAGAAGTAATTAGGGACCTGGGGACCCAAGTTGATAGCAATCTCTCATTTGACAACCACGTGGCCAAAGTGGTTAGAAAAATATTTTATATAGCCCACCTAATCATGAAGGGATTCACATCTAGATCAGGAGAGGTCATCGTGCCTCTTTACTCATCCCTCATCAGGCCCATAATTGAGTACAATGCCCCTTTTGGGATGTACCTTACCAGATACCTGCAGCAAATGGAAAGAGCCCAAAAGAACCTCACCAAGAGGATCAAAGGGCTCAAACAGATGCCATATGCTGCCCGGTTAAAGAAACTCCAGCTCTACTCAGTGGCATACCGCCTGTTCAGAGCCGATCTGTGCCTGACGTATAACGCCATGTCCAACCCGGAATTAATGGACATGCTGCACCTCAGAAAATCCAAATCCCATCGAGCTACGTGCTCGAGAGACTTGAACCTCAGCACTGAAATAAATAGGACATGCTGGAGGGACAGATTCATAACCCAGAGGCTCCCTTCACTCTGGAATAAAATCCCAGTCCAGGTTAGGCAGAGTTCCTCATTGACTCTCTTCAAGAGGAATCTTGATGAGTGGATGAGAGATCGTAGGTTTACCCCGGGTATCACTTCTGTGTCACTGTTAGACAGAGGCACAGTATACTAACCTCGAAAAAGGGCATAGCAAAATAAATTTAAAATGGGTGGCGAAAGCCAAACACATTCTGGCTAGGCTTATAAATGCCCTAGGGCAGATAGCCTAGTATGAACCTATGAACCTATGAACCTATATTAACTTTGAGTATGGTAACCATAATCATAGTATGTAGTGATACTTCAAAGAAAGATGAGGGAGAGAAAAAAAAATATTTTATACATATACATATATATATATATATATATATATATATATATATATATATACACACACATATATATATATATATATACATATACATACACACACATACATACATACATACAAAAATGAATGTTACCCTCAGTATTTACACTTGTAGGGTTTAAAAATAAAGTACATAAATATTTACATTTTAATACTCACACAGTTCTCTCATAACCATCTCCTCTCTCACCTCTTTTCTTTTTACATTTTTTTCCTTTATCTGTTCTGTAATCCTTTCTTCAAGCCACAAAAGATGAAGATATTATGTTACTGTAATACGTAATATTGTCATCGACCATATAAATGATCATTTTAAGTAAATAGTTGATTTAAAAGAAAAAAGACTGTTAAGCCAAGTTACAGTCAAAATACAGTTCTGCACTTCCTGGAAATATTAGTCGCACAGTGATGACGTCATCCAGCTGCTTTACATCATCGAGGGAGTTCAGAGAGAGAAGAGATTATTCCACAAACTGTAGAAAGTTTTCCAAATGAATAATTAGCTCGTGAGAGCACTGCACGAGGTAAGGAGAATTTTCAAAATTGTCTCCCTTATTTTTTCGGCGGGAAACAGCCGAGTTTCAGTAAAAAAAAAAACGTTTTATACATGTGCATCAGCATATATCTGTTTCCCATACTAGAAACTGCAAAACTTGCATTTATAACATATCAAAACAGACTTGTTAATAAAAGCATAGTCCACAATAATGGTTTGTTTTATAAATAGTCTATATATATTTAGTCTCTTTTGTTTTTCAGTATATTTCCGTGTAGTTTTACGAGCCATTCTTTTAAGAGAGGGGTTAGCCCACTCCATCTCTTCCATTTTTCCAGTAGCTTGTGTTTTTTAACATATGTCACAGCAGAATCAAGATCCTCAAACAATGAAGGTCCATCAGGAGGAAAAATCGTCAGCCTTGCTGGAAACAAGAGGTGAGTCTTAATCTGTACCTTTTTCAGTTCTTTAATTAGAGGTAAAAATACCTTTCTTTTGGTAATTACCATTGTTGAATAGTTTTTATCGAAGTGAATGATAGAGTCATTGTATTTTAAAGGTGATTTTGACCAGGCTGTTTTTAGAATTAAGTCTTTATCTGAAGATGATAGGAATTTCACTATGATAGATCTAGGTTGTTTCCTGTTGGTCCTGTTTCCTGATGTGAGAGACCAATGTGTTCTCTCTATACCAAAAGATAAAGCCTCTGGTAACTCTAGAAATTTTGGCAGCCGTTAGTTAAGGA
>NC_056730.1:246025609-246033109 GCF_019279795.1 Protopterus annectens | reverse complement strand
TCTGGAATAGACTGCCCATACATGTCAAGCAGAGCGCCTCATTGGCCCTCTTCAGATGGAACCTTGATGATTGGATGGGAGATAGGAAATTCACCCTGGGGATCATGTCAGTCGCCCTGCTAGACAGGGGCCCAGAGAAGTAAATATTGTGGGAAGAAATATCCAGGGAATTGTTATGACTAGGCTTGCATAGGCTGTAGGGCCGATAGCCTAGTACAAACCTATGAACCTATGAACCTATGAAGTATCTGGACACCTTGCCTGAAAATTTCATCATAATTATTCAGTCTTGACACTCTCATTGTTTGACCCTTGATAACATTCCAAAATATGTGACCGGGGTGCATACTGTCCCTGTGCAAGATGGCATTCCTCCTACAAGATTTTCTATATAATTTAGTCTGGAGGCTCTTGGTTGTGTCAATGCTGACTAGCACATCCAGGAAATCTGTTTCACCAGTAGAAAACTTGTATGTGAATTTTAGAAAAGAGGTAGTGGACTCCAAATAGCTAATGAACAGCAAAAGCAAATCTTTAGTCCCTCCCCCCCACACACACACACAAAAAACAAGTAATCTACAAATCTCCTGTAGAAGCTCACAAGTGGGGTATATTCATTCATATTTAACAGGGAGTTGTTCTCTCACTCACCCATTAGTGTGTTGGTGTAGCAATTGGCACAGGGTGTGTCTATAGCTACACCAACCTTCTGTAGAACCAGGGTCTATATTAGATCAGCGAATGCTTAAAAAAGTGAACGCTGATTGATTGAACTTACGTAAGCGAAAGCTTACAATCTCGAACTGTCAGAACAGCGATTTTTTTCCTAGGGAAAAAATTTGCTGATCCAAAACACATACACACAACACAAGCACACCTAACAAACAGCAATCCACACACATACATCTAAAATCTGACACCTAACCCTACACTAAGCTATACACACACCACTAACTATCCACTTACCTTAACCCAAACCCCAACTCTAAGGTCCATCACTATTGCACACTCACCTCACCCGATCCCTAACCCTAACTCACCTAACCCACCCTAACCCTCACGTCCACACAATCACACACATACCTAACCCGCACCCTAACCCTAACTCACCTAACCCGCCCTAACACTCACATCCACACAATCGCACACTTACCTGAACCCGACCCGTAACTTTCCACCACAGCACTGAAAATACCAAAGCAACAGAAACAGACAACTGAATTCTTTCCCTAGGAAAAAATTTGGGTTTCTGCTGCTTCGATATTTTAAACATTCGCTTACATAAGTTTGATCAATCAGCATTCGCTTTTTTAAGCGTTCGCTGATCTAATATAGACCTGTAGAACCAGATGCCCTTCAAAAAGAAATACATTCTTTTTTAACACAATTAACAGGAACATACAAATAAGATCAGTTTTACTTGGGGTATACTCACTGTGTTTAACAAGGAATTCATGTACCATGGAAATTCCCAAAGAATGAGGGATGGCAGTAAATGATATAACATCCATTGTTACTAGCAAAAAGCCATCTCTCAACTTCCCATTTACACTATATATGCATAGTTCTTCGAGAAACTGTTTGCTGTCTCTCAGGACCTGTTCTTGTCTTTCCAGTAAAGGTCTAAGGTTCTTTTCAATAAATATAGAAAAGGGCTCTGCGAGCCAACCATTTCCTGAGACAATAGGTATAAATGGTGGTTGTAATGCATTCTTATGTATTTTTGTTAGTCCATTGAAAACTGGAATCAGTGGCAACTCAACAAATAAATAGGTGTATAATTCATTGGTAATAATATGACTGCAATAACAGTCAAAGCAGCATCAACCTCAGCTTTTATAGTATCTATCACATCAAAATTAATTCTGGCATAAACGCTCTCATCTAACAAAGTAGAAAAAATAGTATTAAAATAATATTCATAATCCATTACAACAATGGCACCACCTTATCAGCATTTTTTATCATTATATCATCATCTTGTTCCAAAGACACTAGTGCTTCTTTCTCTGAGGCACTCAGGTTACACAACTCTCTTTTAAGCATGCCACCATTGGTATCTTGCAACAAGTTATGTTCACATTTTTAACAAAATGTGTCCAATACCGGATGTAAATTTGGCTGAAAAGTGCTTGGTTTCTTAAAACTAGAAGCTACTTCATCATTATTAGATTACATTTTAAACATTACATTGCGTGCAAACTTTTTAATGTCAGTAATTGTCTCTGTAAACTGAGAACCTTGTGCTGGAATAAAATTTAAACTATGACTTAAAAGTCACATCTCAGCAGCTGTTAAAACATTTCTTAGAAATATTGTGCATTAATGATTGGTTTTCTCTTACCACATTCTCTTTATCATTCACTGGTCTTCCTTTTGCCAATGCCTCTTCCTCCCTCTGCTGTGTGAGTGATACTGGCATATAGGCATATATGTTGGCATATTTAAAACACGTAGCCCACGAGGAATAGCTTTATGAAACAAACAAGCTTCCAAGTGTAAGTGTTGCCAATGAAGGTGTTTTAAGTTTATAAATATCATTTTCAAGTTCTCTTACCACTGAAAATAAATGTGCCTCATTAACATTCAATGTAACAGATCAATTAATCAGCTCAGTGTTGATTATTGCTAGCAGAGGGTTAGTTTCTGTAGTCAGCAATCTGTTAAAGTGATTACTGATTGCACTGCTCTGTATCCAAACTCTTAGCCATGCTCCCAAGGGAAGAAAAATAACTGCCAGAAACAAAGAAAAAAATCCCCAAGGAATGAACTGTGCCTGCTAGCCAACAACAAATGTAAATGAAGAAAACAAGGCAAAGAAACACAACTGGAAGCATAAAATGTTAAAAGTATAATGAGGTAAGCACTTTCACACCAAATATTAGTGCTTCATCAACAAACACTTTTAATATATTCACTCCGTTCAAAGCAGCCAATAAAACATCAGAGAAGAGTAAAGACTTAGCTACAGTTTGTATCATTTAAAGAGACATCATGCTTTAAGTGCAGGTTTGATAGAAAACCTATCATTTAGACCTGGGTATTTATCAGCTTGCTATAAAATAATCCAATGCAATTCTCTGCTTTCAGTGAAATTTTTCACATCACCTCCGTGTATATTTTCAGAAATAATTTAAATATGCCCACATATGGTAAAACTTATGCTGAACTCTTATGTAAGTGGCAACAACTGAATTTAGAATGCAGTTTTAATTATATTTGGTTGCTACTGGACTTTTTTAAACCTATTGAGTTAGAACTGAGTGAAGCTGTTAATGCTAAATACTGTGAATTAACTGATATGTTTGGTGATGATTTTTTTGTCCAAGATGGATGGTGTGATGGATAATATTATTTCATATGAACAGCGACTAAAAAAACAAAAGCAAAAGAAGTTGAAGAGAGACTCTGTTGATTTCAGAAAAGGGAATGTATTTACCTGGCCTAGAAACAGTATGTTGAACAGTAACTTGGCCAATAACGTAACTCCTGAGAACAGTGTTACTAGTGTTGAAACTGCTTGTGCTGCTAATACTGTTGCAACCATAAACTCACCATCCACTTCCCACTCTAGTGTTGTAGGCCCTTTAGTTACTCCTGGCCTCACCAAACCACCAGATGTGAGGACAAAGACAACAGCGCAGAAAACAGCTTCCAGCCCTCTGCCACTACCATTGCCCATCAAGCAGAAGGAGCCTATATACCAGTATTGCTCACACAATAGAGGGAGGAAGAGGCATTGGCAAGAGGAAGACCAGCGAATGATAAAGAGAATGTGGCAAAAGAAAACCAATCGTTAATACACAATATTTCTAAGAAAGGTTTAACAGCTGCTCAGATGTCACTTTTAAGTCATGGTTTAGGTTGAGGGTTAAGTTGATAGATGGATTTTTGCTAGTAACAATGGATGTTGTATCATTTACTGCCATCCCTCATTCTTTGGGAATTTCCATGGTACATGAATTCCTTGTTAAACACAGTGAGTGTATCCCAAGTAAAATTGATCTTATTTGTATGTTCCTGGAAATTCTGTTAAAAATGTATTTCTTTTTGAAAGACATCTGGTTCTACAGAAGGTTGATGTAGCTATGGGCACACCCTGTGTCAATTGCTACACCAACATACTCATGGCTGAGTGAGAGAACAACTCCCTGTTAAATCTGGATAAATATGCCCCACTTATGATCTTCTATAGGAGATTTGTAGATGACTTGTTTTTTGTGGGGGGGGGGTGACTGAAGAATAGCTTATGCTGTTCATTAGCTATTTGGAGTCCACTACCTGTTTTCTAAAATTCACATACAGGTTCTCTACTAGTGAAACATTTTTCCTGGATGTGCTAGTCAGCATTGAGACAACCAGGAGCCTCCGGACTAAATTATATAGAAAATCCTGTAGGAGGAATGCCATCTTGCACAGGGACAGTATGCACCCTGGTCACATATTTTGGAATGTTATCAAGAGTCAAACAATGAGTGTCATGACTGAATAATTATGATGAAATTTTCAGGCAAGATGTCCAGATACTTAAAAAAGAATGTCATGAAAGGGGCTATTAAGCATGTGAGGTTGAAAGTAACATTAGTATGGTAGCTACACAAAGGTTAAAGAAGGCAAAGACATATTTTTCAAACCAAGTCTTTGAAGTAAAGTCTCCCCAGGCCATTAGTAATAGGAATAGTGTGCCTCTGTCTTTATTTTATACTAGTGATATGACCGGCATAATGAACATTATTAAGTCAAATTGGTCTGTATTGAGCTTAGACAATGATATTTCAAAAGCTGTTGGTCACAGACCAAATTTAGATTTTATGAACAAGAAATTTCTTAAGAGGCAGCTTTGCTATAAAAATGCTAAATAAAAAGACAAAAAACTAGGTGTTGGTTGGGCAAGTACTAAACAATGCCTTACATGCAATTTCTGTATATTTATTAATACATCAACATGTTTTATTCATCCAGTGACCCAGTTTGAGTATAAATTTGAAGTTAAAGCCAACTATCGAACCAGGAATTTGATTTATTTGGCAACATGCAAAGTTTGCCACTGTAGGAAAACTAACAGGTGACTGATAGAAAGAGTCAGGGATGATATGTACTGTATTAGGAATGGTGAAACCAAAAGTGCACTAGTCAGACACTGCACACAGAATGAAAATGAACATGGCTTTAGATTTCAAGTTGTTGAAATTATTTCTGAAAATATATGTGGAGGTGATGTGAAAAATTTCACCAAAAGAGTAGCATTGCACCGGATTATTGGATGGCAAGCTAATAAATACCCAGGAGTAAAATGACAGGGTTGCTTTTAAACTTGCACTGAAAGCACGATGTCTCTTTAAATGATACAAGCTGTAGCTACGTTTTTACTCTTCTCTGATATTTTATTGGCTGCTCTGAACCAGAGTGAATATATTAAAAGTGTTTGCTGTGTAGTTTTTTATATGGTCTGAAGAAGCACTAGTATTTGCTGTGAATGCACTTACCTCATTAAACTTTTAACATTTTATGCTTCCAGTCATGTTTTTGCGCCTTGTTTTCTTCAGTTACATTTGTTTTGGCTTTCAGGCACAGTTCATTCTTTGAGGATTTTTTTCTTTGTTTCTGGCAATTGTTCATTTTGTGCTACCCTATCTTATCTTCATTTCTTAACACTCTTTAATTTTTTAAAAGAAACAAATTTTCTTGTAAGAAGCAAACTGAGCTCTCTACATCCATTATTTATTGGACTGATACATACTTCAGCCAAGTTTCAATGTGCTGTTACAGAAGTAATATTTCACTTTTTTAATATTAAAAAAATAAGTCTATATCTGTGGTGTATGTTATTTGCTATTTAAGAATTAAAAAACATTGTTTGCAGTAATGTAAAGTTTTAATTGAAGCATTTTAAGTTTTTAATGCTAGGAATGCTAATAGAAGCAACAAATAACAGCGCTTGTTTCACAAACTACTAGGCATAGGCTAACTAGCCTCTTAAAGAATTAAACAACCAAAATTTACCCTTTCTTACTAGTTATGATAGATTTAGGTAACTTTAAATTGTGGTAGGATATCAGTCATATCAGTCATATATATAGGAGTTACTGTTACCTCACTTTACCAAGCAGAGTCAGCCCTTGGAGTTGTTTCAAAATAGTGTTATCATTGTTCATATTAAGTGATTATACCATATGTAATCTGAATATAAAATAGCAAAAATATTTCATTTACTTAGAAATGATTTATAGAATTATTTGCTAAGTCTGCAAATGAACTGCTTTTCCCTGGATACTTTTCAGACCCAGCCTGGAGGAAAGGGCAGAATAATATATTTTTTACAGAATATAGTTTTGAACAAACAAGATAATCCAAAGAAAACCCATGCCTTGATAAAGAACATGCAAACTCTGTACAGCTAGTGAGTTAAAGACAGGACAGACCCACAAACTATGTCACAGTAATGTAAGGCAAAAACCTTCAAGTCACTAGGCTGGCTGGTATGCATTGATTTGTCAGAAAAGCTGCTATTTCATTTTGCCTCGTAATGCTGTAAAATATTTATTTACTGCCACTGATATTAGAATGGTCTTTCATGATTCTCTAGTACTGCATTAAATGAAAGGTGACTTAAAAAGTAACCAGTAAAGTATGCATGTTTTATTACAGTAGTCTGTCCTTTATTCAGTCTGTCTGTTTTTCTGTCTCTCTTTCAAATTCTCTCTCCACAGAGTAGCAGATTATCCAGACTAATTGTTTCACAAATTATAGCAGAAACTCATCAGGAGACATTTTCCTTTCTGACATAAGACAAAGTTCAAAATTTGCATTTTTCTCCTCAGGCATTGGCATCACAGTAAATATGTCATATTTTCAGATGAAGTACACTATCATAGTACTTCTTAATTATTAACCTATCTTTCCAACACATAGAGTTAAGTGTAAGCTCCTGCAACGTATGTAAATCAGCAATTTGAATGATTCATGTAAATATATATTTAGTTGAATGCCTCATAGCAATCAAAACTGGCATGTGAGAAATGTTCAAACTGACAGACTAAATGTGAAAATGAAGCAATTATTTACTTTCAGCTTAAAGCACGTTTTCAGATGTTTCTTCAGGAAATAAATTTCTCATCTAAATCTCTGCCATTATATATTCACAAGTAATTACTGACAGTATTTTTTGTGAGCCATAAAATACAGGGAATATATGCTGCTCTCATTTTATGTTTTAGTAAATGCAAAGTCTCTAGGTACAGTGCAAGAACAATCAACAAAATCATTGCAAGAAAAGTGAGGCTAGGTCAAATTTGAAGGTTAGGTTAAGAAAGTTTCATTTCAATGTTGAGGAATTATGAAATTTTAAAATGTTTCTAGTTCTTTATCTTCTGTATTTGAAAGAATGTTACATAACCTTTGAAAATAATTTAGAGCAACTTTTCCCCATGTCATATGCAGGATAACAGAGTAAGATTAAACCAAATCATAGTTTACACAAATAGTTTCTGTAGGCTCAAT